>NC_057725.1:32647910-32682084 GCF_004010195.1 Chiloscyllium plagiosum
TTGTACAAGACATTGGTTCGGCCACATTTAGAATACTGTGTACAGTTCTGGTCGCCACATCACCAAAAGGATGTGGACACTTTGGAGAGGGTGCAGAGAAGGTTTACGAGGATGTTGCCTGGTATGGAAGGTGCTAGCTATGAAGAAAGGTTGAGTAGGTTAGGTATATTTTCATTAGAAAAAAGGAGAGTGGGAGGAACCTGATTGAGATTCATCATAGAATCATGAAGGGTATTGACAGGGTGGATAGAGACATGCTTTTTCCCAGGGTGAAGGATTCAATAATGAGAGGTCACGCTTTCAAGGTGAGAGGTGGAATGTTTAAGGGGGATACACGCGGCAAGTACTTCACACAGAGGCTGGTGGGCATTTGGAACACGTTGCCAACAGAGGTGGTAGAGGCAGGTACGGTAGATTCATTTAAGATGCGTCTGGATAAATGCATGAGTAGGTGGGGAGCAGAGGGATACAGATGCTTATGAATTGACCGATAGGTTTA
This sequence comes from Chiloscyllium plagiosum, assembly GCF_004010195.1. NCBI lineage: Eukaryota > Metazoa > Chordata > Chondrichthyes > Orectolobiformes > Hemiscylliidae > Chiloscyllium > Chiloscyllium plagiosum. The sequence continues at coordinate 32,648,410 of NC_057725.1, forward strand.
GACAGTACATTTGGATCGGCTCAGGCTTGGAGGGCAGAAGGGCCTGTTCCTGGGCTGTAAATGTTCTTTGTTCTTTGCTCTTATTCAATATTCATCACCTAGTTATGTACTTAATTATAGAAAGTGGCATATAAATCACCACTTTTTGATAGGTTAGATTAGATTCTCTATAGGAAAGCTGGAAATACTTGGGGAGAAGCTTAGTCTGCCAATTTCATACATGTCACAACCAAAATATCTATTTATGCAATGTATTAGGGAATTGGTTTAGCTCAGTTGGCTGGATTGTTGATTTGCAGAGCAGTGAGATGCTGACAGCATGAGGTCAATACTCCTTTACTGGTCTGAGGTTACCATGAAGAACTCTCCTTCTCAACCTCTTCCCTGGCTTGAGGTCTGGTGGCCCTCAGGTTAAATCACCACCAGTTGCTTCTTTCTAATAAGACAACACCTCTATGGTCTGGTGAGACTATGATGATACAGCAATAACTTACAAGACAAATCCTCTGATTCCTGGGTAATGGGCCAAAATATATGTAGAGTAAAAGGTAATCTTAAAACATATATTTCAAGTTCAGCTAAGGTCGTAAAAGTAGAAAATATGACAGCTCATCTATTTTCATGAAGTTGATTGAGAAATAAGCATTGACCAGGTCACTTGGGCATAATGTCCCTGCTTTCTTTGAAATAGCGTTACGTAATTTATGAGGTCCCTCTGAAGGGGCAAGCACACCCTTGATTTAAAGTCACATCCAAAAGACGACACCTCTGACAGATATAGCAATCGGCTTAAATTGTTGCACTTCAGTATGGGAGTGGGACTCAAAACAACACCTGCTGACTCAGATGAGAAACTGCTACCATCTCAGACATGGTGATAAAAGGGTTGGATAAAGAAACAGGAATTAGATTATAATAATCAAAATCTGCACTGCTCGAGTCAGTGGTTGAAGGAGCTACAGTATAAATAGCACCAATATGTCAATTATTTTACACCCTAGAGTATTCCAGCTACTCTGTTGCAGTAATTAAAATTATTCCAAAAAGCCACCGAAAAGAACAAGCCTTTAGTGTACTTTTGTTAGCAACTAAAATCATACCATGAAAGTGAGGATTTCTATGAGAAAAATAAATCTGATTTAATTGAATTGTTAATATCAAATCACAATCTCTTAACATCTTGACGATTTAGGGACTCAATTTGAAAATACAGAGCAGAGTTTTCACCAGTACTGTTAAGTGCAGTTTATAACAACATGCTAATCAATGATAGCACTTCTGACGGTTTGATATCCTCAGGTTGTACACTTTCTTTAAAAACTTTGTGCTACATTATTGGAGTTAAGTTTTAAGACATAAGAGAGTGCAACCCAGAGAAGGTTTGCATGTAAATCTCAAATAGTTTCCACAGAGCATAGGTAATACCATAACTCTGTCCTCAAACTCCAATTTTCTTTTAAAATGCATTTAATACCAGGGCATACAAATTGAACAAAATCTGTTTTTTATCTATTAATTATAGTATATTATTGTAATTTTTTTAATATATTGGATGAAGACCACAATGATAGAAACTCCTGTAAAACAAAGAATATCTCAATAAGCTAAGGCAACTTGACAGACAACATAGTTCTCTAGGTGGACTTATCATGTTCAATTGTTCAAAATTTGCTAGTATTTAAAACAAATTATTAAGGAGCACTGAAAATGCAGAACATACCTAAACCTGGAGAACGTACGTCTTCTCTACAATATCATTGGTTTTTGGATGCCGAACTTCACAAGTGTATTCTGTTCTGCCTTCAACTACGTCAATTGGTAGCCTTGTAACTGTAGAGTAAAGTCCCTTCTCATCGATTTTGGGTATTTCAGTGTTTTTCTCATCCTTGTATTCTGTCCATCCCTTGCTCCAAATAACCAGTATATCCATGGGACAAAAATGCTCAATCTTGCAGCAAAGAATAGCTTTTTTTCCCTTTTTGGGATGAGGAGGTTGACACTCTATTTCTGATACTTCAGGAGTCATAGCTACGAGAAATGCAGAAACAAAATGTAAGTTCTCAAAGATACCAACTGTAATCGGAGACAATTTAAATAAATTTATATTTAGGTTTCAAAGGCTTAAATGTTTTTTTCAGTAACTGCTCAAGTTAAGTGGTTATATTAAGTTCCAAAAAGTAATATAATGTGTTTACTATCAAAGTATTTAGAAAAGCTAGATCAAACTTGTACTTAGTAATTTCCACTGATCTGATAAAGCAAATGTTTCTCTCTTCAACCAACAGCCAATGTTATAATATTAACAACAGTGAGGGTGTTGCTGCTCACTGTTACACATAAAAATCAACAATTTCTTATGCCCACCCTTGTCTAATTAAACAGTGAAATCTGGAAAATACTGGTACCCCTCCACAGACTGCACTGGTGCAATCTCCGCTAATCTGCACATAAATCTGCTAAACTAATTGCCGACCATTCTCACTTCCCTTAGGCCATCCTTGCCTTACCTGGATTGGCCCACATGTGACTCCAAACTCGCAGCAGTGTGGTTGACTCTTAATTGCCTTCTGGGCAATTTTGGATGGGTAACAGATGCTGGCCTAGTCATCAACACCCACATCCAATGAATGAATAAAAAAAATTTGAACATGTCATCATTTTAATCAGGAGTCACTGAATTGGAATAATACACTAAGTGGTAATCACCACTCAACCTCCTAGCTGACATTAATAATTTTACAAGTTTGGAGTTTCATTTTCTCAAAATAAAATTAATAGTGTAAATTACATTTTTAAAAGCATAGTTTTCCATCTTCACATATTTTATGTTAATCCTAGGTTTCTGCCTGAACCTTCATTTGTTTCTTGTATGATTTATGTGAATTACATTTCCTTTTTTAAAAAGCTGGTGCTCTGCTGTCTGCATGCGCTGGTGATAATTCTTCAATCTGATCAGTTGAACAGCCTCCCTGTTAGTTGGCTGGCTCACAGATGCCATCAATTCCCTGTAGCCATTACCCATTTCTAACAAAATGCTGGAAGAAAAGTGATAATCCCTCAAAGCTTAAACATCAGAGCACAAGATCCACTCACCTTGGAGGGGAAGGTGAATATGTCGTGTAAATTTATCACCTTTGTCTTTGTCTTTATACTGAAGGAATAATTTTCTTTCAAAGTCTTCTGCAGTCACTAAAAATTTCAGACACGCATCTATCTTGTAGGCTTTGTCAGAGTTAAGTATAGGCTTTGTATTTGTGACTCCTTTTTTAATTAATTGATATTCTTTATACCAGTCCACTGTAACATTCCGATGGGAAATTCCAGAAACTGAACAAAACACTGATAGGTGCTGTCCATATGAAGGGTTCTCTGGCTCCATCCTGAACACTGAAATTTTGGGTGAGCCTATTAACAGAGAGAAAATGACACATTTAAAAGATCCACAAAGCCAAATTAAGTCACTCCTACCTGTCAATAGGTTTTCTTTATTTTAATTTTTCAAATTATGGATACTGCTGACAAGGCTATCATTTGTTATTCACCTCTTTTAACCCTTAACTCATGATAAGCTGCACCACGTAGGTTTCTAATGTGTTGTTAAGTAAGGAATTTAGGATTTTATCCAGTTGTAATGAAGGAATGGCTTTGAATATCTAAAGCAGGGTGATAGCTGACTGCAGTAAAAGAAGCGACAGTGGCTGTCTACGTACCCTCTTGTCATATCCTTCTACGTGGTGGGGATCACAGGGTTGGAAAGTTAGTTGAAGAGGCCTTGGCAACTTGTCACAGTGCTTCCTGTACATATACACATCATAACCAAGTACACCACTGATGAACCAGTTAACCAGTTAACAGCTGGATAGGGTGCCAGTCAACTAGCATATCTTAGCTTAGTGTTAAGATGCTTCAGTTTTGCTACAGCATCACCAATACAGCCATGTGGACGGTATTCAACCACACAATGCTGACAGATACCTTCTAGGTGGTGAAGAAGCTTTGGGAAATCACTTGAGTAATCAACAGAACGTCCAGCCTTTGATCTGCTCCATTGGCTATGACATTTATGTGGCTGATCCTGTGTAGTTTTTGACCACTAGTGATTCCCTGATATTGATGGCATGGATTCAATGATTTGATTTGTTTTGATTTATTATTGTCACATGTACCAAGATATAGTACTGTATTTTGTGCTAAACAAACAAATCACACCTTACATTAGTAATCAGCGTAATTGAACAGAATGCAGAATATAGTGTTACAGCTACAGAGAATGTGCAGAGAAAGATCAACTTTGAGAGGTCTGTTGATTTATCTGATAACAGTAGGATACTCACTGTTCTTAAATCAGTTGGAATGTATTTTCAAACTTTTGTATCTTCTGCCCTATGGAAGGGAGTGGAAGAGAGTATAACCAGAGTGGGAAGGGTGTTTGATTATGTTGGCTGCTTTCCCGAGATAGCCGCACATGTAGTTGGAGTCAATGGAAGGAAAGCTAGTTTTCATGATGGACTGGGCTGCATTCACAACTTTCTAATTTTTATAGTCTTGGCACAGCAGTTGCCATACCAAGCTATGATTCATCTGGATAGGATGCTTTCTATGGTGCATCTATAAAAATTGATAAGAGTCATTGTGGGCATGGTAAATTTCTTAGCCTTCTGAGGAAGTACAGGACAGGCATTGATGTGTTTTCTTGACTGTAGCGGCGACATGGTTGGCCAAGCAGATTGTTAGTGATATTTACTCCAAGGAACGTGACCCTCTTGACCACGTCCATCTCAGCATCATTGAGAGGGGCATATCCTCCACTCCACTTCCTGAAGTTGAAGACCAGTTCTTTCATTTTGCTGATATTGAGGGAGAGATTGTTATCTTTACACCATGTTCAAGTTCCTGTACTCTGTCTTGTTGTTTGAGATCCGATCCACTAGAGTAGTGTTATCAGCAAATTTGGAAGCGGAGTTAGAGCTGAATTTGGCAATGCAGCCACGAGGGTAGAAGGTATATAGTGAGGGGCTGAGAATGCAGCCTTGCGGGACATCGATATTGAGGATCATCATGGCGGAGGTGTTGTCGCCTATCCTTACTGATTGCGGTCTGTGGGTCAGGAAGTTGAGGATCCAGTCACAGAGCAGTTGTAGTGTCTTAGACCTCAGAGTTTGGAGAGGAGTTTTGTTGGAGTTATTGACTTTACCTCCAACTTCAACACATAAATAGTAGTCTGACATAGGTGTCCTTGTTACCTAAATATTCCAGGGATAAGTGTAGGGCTATGGAGATGGTCTCCACTGCAGACCTATTGTAACAGTAGACAAATTGTAGCGGATCAAGGTAATCTGGGAGGCTGGAGTTGATGTGTGTGGTAACTAACCTCTCAAAGTACTTCATAATGATGGATATCAGAGTGACTGGATGGTAGTCATAAGGCATTCTGCCTGATTTGTCTTTGGCATCAGGAAGATAGAGGACTTCTTGAGGCAGGTGGGAACCTTGTATCGTACTAAGGAGAGGGTAAAGGTTTCTGCAAAAATACTCCCTCCTGTTGGTCTGCACAGGATCGAGTGCTTGGCAGAGGGGTCCATCCGAGTAAGTTACTTTCTGTGGGTTCATCCTCAAGGAGGCTGATCTGAAGCCTAAGGCAGTGACTGTGGGCACATGTACACCAAATGTGAAGCAGTAAAAAGTAGATTAGATTAGATTAGATTACTTACAGTGTGGAAACAGGCCCTTCAGCCCAACAAGTCCACAACGACCCGCCGAAGCGCAACCCACCCAGACCCATTCCCCTACGCCTAACGCCAAGGGCAATTTAACACGGCCAATTCACCTAACCTGCACATTTTTGGACTGTGGGAGGAAACCGGAGCACTCGGAGGAAACTCACGCAGACACGGGGAGAATGTGCAAACTCCACACAGTCAGTCGCTGAGGCGGGAACTGAACCCAGGTCTCTGGCGCTGTGAGGCAGCAGTGCTAACCACTGTGCCACCGTGCCGCCCACGACATTGATTATCTGTTGTATGATTAGGATACTTAGAATCACAAAATCACTAGTGTGGAAGCAAGTCATTAAGTCCATACTGACTCTCCAAACAGCAGCCCACTCAGACCCACTCTCCTATTCTATCCCTGTAACCTTGCATTCTTCTGGCTAATCCACCTAGCTGCACATCCTTGGACACAATGGGCAATTTAGCATAGCCAATCTATTAAACTTACAGATCTTTGGACTGTGGGAGGAAACTGGAGCATCCACACAGACATGGGGAGAATATGCAAACTCCACACAGTTGCCATCGGTTGGAATCGAACCCGGGTCCCTGGTCCTGTGAGGCAGCAGTGCTAACCACTGAGCCATCATACCATCCATTTCACAATATCATTAATCAAAAAAAAATTATTTGTGACAGATTCAGTTATTTTTATTCAGAACAAAGAAAGGGAAAGAAATGCATAATGGCACAGTTAAAATGTTTTTGCATATCAAATACAATTCAATTAACCTTTTCATAAGCAAGTTCCAATGGATTAGAAAACACCTTTGTTTATAAAGGGAAGGAAACATCTGTTGATATCTGTTACTGGGAATATGTAAGAATTTATTATAAAGGATGTGATATTTAAAATGTATAATATGATCAAGCAGAGTCCACATGGTTTCCTAAAGGGGAAAATCATATCTGACATAGAATTACTGGATGAGTAACAAGCAGGAGAGAAAAAAGGGAAGTAATTGGTGTAATATATTTTTACTTTCAGAAGTTGTTTAATAATGTACCACACCTACTGAATAAGGTTCAAGAAATAGCATGTTAGCATGGATAAAAGATTGGCTAACTAACAGAAGACAGAGTTGGATAAGAAGACATTTTCAGAATGGCAACCTCTAACAGGGACCACAATTGATTAAAATGTATATGAATGTATATTAATGACTTGGATGAGGAAAATGTTTGTACCAAAGCCAACCTGGCAGATCACACAAAAACAGGTGGGAAGGCAAGTGGTGAGGAAAAGACTCTGCAGGGGGATATAGACAGTTAAGCAAGTGGATACTAACTTGGTGGCTAGAATATAATATAGGGAGATAAGAGGTTAGGCAGGAATGCAGGAGGGAGGAATAGAGGTGTTGAATATTATTTCAATGGAGAAAGACTGCAGAACATTACATAACAGAGGGATTAGCGAGTCCTCGTCCATGAATCACAAAAAGTTACCATCCAAGTTTGGGGGCAATACAGAAGGCAAATTGAATGTTTGCCTTTATTTCAAAGGGAATGGAATATGAAATATGAAGATTTTGCTAAAACTACACAGCATAAGTCTGACTGCTGCTGGAATACTGTGAACAGTTTTGTGCCCCTTATCTATAGAAAGATGTACTTGCATTAGAAGCAATCCAAAGAAGATTCACTATGCTGATATCCGGTATGGAGGGTCTATATTGAGAAGAGATGGAATAAATTGTATCTGCAATTGTTAAAATATAGGATAATGAGAGGAGACGTTATTGAAACATTGAAGACTTGCATGGGACTTGATAGGGCAGATGCTGAAAGGCTATTTCACCTTGTGGGAGAGTCCAGCACCAAAGGGCATTGTCTCCAAACAAGAGATTGCAATTTAAACAGAGATGAGGAGGAATTTTGTCTGAGGGTAGTGAATTGGTGAAATTCTTTACCAGAAAGGGCTATTGAGACTTGATCATTAAGTATATTCAAGATGGAGTTAGACAGATTTTTAATCGGCAAGGAATTAAGGGTTATAGGGAAAACACAGGAAAGTGGAGTTGTGAATTATCCAATCGATCTGATTCAATGATACAGCAGATACAATGGGCTGAATGGCCCATTTCTTCTTATGGTCTTATTTCATTTAATCAAATAGAATACTTTTATCTCACCTTTAAGACATAGCTGGAAACATTTCTTAATAGGTTTGGTTGAAGATTTTGAATGGCAAACTTCGATCCTATATTCAACTTGATGATCATCTGTACTCGGAGTCAAAGTTACTGTGGTGACTTTGCTGTGCAGACCATCTTTACAGGAATTTTGCTCCACAATTTTCTCATATTTGACGTTATTGTTAATTCTCACTTCGTTTCTGAACCATTCAACTTGAATATCCTCTGGATAATAGTCACTTATATTACAGGTTAAAATCAACTCCTTCCCTACTTCAGGGTTGGCAGAATTGCTTGTAATTTCAGATACTTGAGGATGGGATACTGAAATCAAGAGAAACATTAAGAAATACATTTTACTGGCTTTCATTTCAGACCTCAGTACCAAAAATTATATAACAAACTATTTTGAACTTACTCAATTGCTGTATTTGGAAAACAACAAATATGCAGGCTGCTAATACTAATTATTACATGTACATGCAAAAAAACTTCATATTTTATGTTAACTCAATTCTCTTGGCTAGTTTGTTGTGATAAAACCCCACAAAAATATTTCCTTCCCAAATAAAAGTCACATTTTAGCACCAGAACGGCTCAGCTTATAAAGAAACAATGTTCTAAAAGAGTATAAACTGAACTATCCCGAGAATAAATCACCAGAATACTGGCACCTCACCTGGAACTGGATTATACCAACACCCAACATTATACTTGGTTGCTATTCCAAAATGCTGTAGTTGAGTTTTACTTAATTTCAAACAATGGCTGTAGATACAATATAATGATTTTACTACTAATACATTCAGAACAGTCATCATTGAGCAAAAAAAAAGTGCTTGTCCATACTAAAATAGCATAAAATTTTTAAAAATCAAGATTTTTGTGCCTGGTCAAGCATTATTTCTTGAACATTACTTTGGGAAAAAAATGTACTTGGGCATCACTGGCCAGGCCAGCACTTCTTGCCCCTCTCTCAATTGCTCAAGAAGATAGTGGCGAGCTGCCTTCCTGAATCACTGCTTTCATTCTGCTGTACATGGTTCGACATCATCATTGATACTGTTGAGAAATTAGGCAGTGCACTTCTCCCTACCATTTCTGTGATGCCAGATCTACCGTTAGTTTGGCAATGTAACTAATCTTTCTTACACAATTTTGTCCCGTCAGCCCTTCTCTTTACTGAATTATTTTACATGCAGCTCTTCAATGCTTAAAATTTATTAAGGAGTGATATAGAGGACGTAATATCACAAAAATACACCACTAACTAAATACACCAAAATGTTATTTCATTTTGATGACAATGATCTGATTTTAGGATAAGGTGAATAATGTAGCAATCAGTGTAACTTGTGTGTTAGCTGAAATCCTCTCTTAATAACAGTTTTAACTGTGAAATGATGTTACAAAAATATTTACATAGTTACCCATTCTATATCACTAAAATGCATTTAAATTCCCATAACATTATTCTGCAAACTAAAAACAGCTGACTGCTAAATTCAAGCATCCTGGCCAGGGAACAAGATTAATTTCAGTGAATACAGTGAAACCGATGTAGTTGATTTGTAAATAAAACAAATATTGCAGAAAGGATTTTAAATAAGAATAAACATACCTAAATGTTCAGGAATATATTCTGCAAATCTTGGATACATAAGGCTCTTGTGATCGACCTGGCATTTATATTTACACTGTAGGTCTGATAAGGTTGGAGTAATTATAAATGAACTGGTAACTTCGTGCAATCCATTCTCTGAATTTTGAACAGTTTCAGGTGTTTGTGATTCCACTACATCATCATTTTTCAACCAATGGACAGTAATACTTTCAGGATAAAAGGAATGCACTTTGCAGGTTAGAGTCAACGTTTCTCCAATTACAGGGTTCACAGGGTCACTTAAGATGGCATCAAGAGATGGGAAAGCTGGAAAATAAAATATTAGAACATTACCTCATTTATACATTCACATATAGTTTCCCTGTTATGAAGAACTCTCATTTTCAGTGATCTCACTGTTCTACTTTAATGAATAACAGGATCTTTAACATCCATATAAAACCTGATACGGAACCTCAGTTTAACATCCCAGCCAAAGATGATTCTCCAGCAGTGTCATACTCATTCCTTACTGAATAGAAAGGTCAGTCTGGAATGTGGCATGAATCAAACACCTCAGCTACCAAGTGAACCAAGATATTGGAAGAGGAAATGACAAATACGTGTACATATTGGCATATGTAGAAAAAGGTTTCAAGGGCGATTATTGATCATGCCATAAAAGTATCTTTAGGCAATTCACAATCTGGAGTCCAGCAGTAGGGGGTGGTATTGATGTTACAATAGATTACAGATCAGAATAGGAAAGGAAGAAAAAGAAGTCCCAACACTTTTTTCAACTAATTATTGTAATTTAGGAAATACAACAAGAGATTGATGACTGCAAGTTCTCACAAATATCAGTGCAATAATGCTTCAAACATACTTTTTATGTGATGTAGGTAAAACAAAACAAATCAGAACAAAATGAAAAAGAAATGGCATTGTGAAATCAAATGTAGAAAACACCACAGAAATAAACAAGAGGCCCCGTAGCAGCTGTTAAAAGAGAAGAGACAGTATTGTTTTAGTTATGGACTGTCAAGCCAAATGGGGCAGGTGTTTCCACAACATCATTTTCTCCATTGAATCTGTGTCTCACTAACATTCTAAGATACAGAATCAATTACACACAGGATACCCCGGTGAGGATGCCATCTCTGAGACAAAGAGCTTTCTTTATACAACAATCCTTCATTTTCTTACTATAACTACTCTCTACTAACAAAGGTAGCTTATAATGCATGGCTAGTTTTCCAGTAATTCAATGGCTTTTGTGTGTGTTCGTAAGTTCATAAGATACAGGAGCAGAATTAGGCAATTTGGCCCATTGAGTCTACTCTGCTATTCCATCATTGCTGATATGCTTCTCATCTCTATTTTCCTGTTGTCTCTCTATAACCCTTCAACCCATTATCAATTAAAAATCTGTCTAACTCCTCCTTAAATTTACTCACTGTCCCAGCACCCACCACACTTTGGGGTAGCAAATACCACAGATTCACAACCCTTTGGGAGAAGTAGTTTCTCCTCAACTCTGTTTACATTTGCTACCCCTTATCCTACAACTATGCCCTCTCATCCAAGAATGCTCACAAGAAGAAAAAGCATCTGATCCACATCTATTTTATCTGTACCTTTCATCATCTTGAATACCTCAATTTGATTTCTCTTTTTGTGTGTGAAGAAAGAAGATGCCTATGACTACAGAACTTGAATCAAAAAGTTAATCGAATGTGTTTGGTGGTCAGGAACTGATTCCAATTGCCACTCAGTTTGTCTCTCATTATCCACACTCAGAGCAGATTTGGTAGAGTGCTGTCCACTGTAATTAAGAGAGGGTGAAGCAAGAAAACTCTGGCTATTTGGTTGAATACATCCAGGCAGTGGCACAATACCAGCTGCACAAATATTAGCTTCTGTTTCTTCACAAATATTAGCTTCTATGATATTCTTCATATCAATGTGATACATACAAACATGAATTAGGAGCAGTAGACTAGTCAGCTTCACGAGACTGCTCAGCCACTTCTTTAGTTCACAGCTAAATCTGTTGTGGCCACAAGTCTACTTTTCCCCATCTCCTCACATCCTTTTTACTCCCTTGTTAGTCAAAACTCTGCCTGTCTAACCGTGCCATAAAAAATATTCAAGGACCCTGCCTCCATTGTGGAAGAAAACTCCATATTCACGACCTCAAGAGAAAGAGGACAGAAGATGTCCCATCTTAAGTGAGACAAATAAATGAAAAGAAAATTGTGTTTTTGTGTTACCTGTTACGTCCAGTTGAACCTGTTCCTCTGCTGGACTGCTCAAGCCAATGTGTTCAACTTTACAGAAGTACTGACTTTTGTCTTCTTCTTGGATTGTTGCATTAAAAAGCAGCATGCTGTAGACACTGCGAGTGTGGTCAGAATAATTAAATCCAGTCATATAATGGGAATATTTATCTGGATACATATTTTCTTCCTTTGCATTGTCTAAAAGCAGCAAAGGGATTTTCTCTCCACCCATTTCTTTATACCATGTGATCTTTAGAGGATGTGGCTTGAAAAAATTTATCGGACAGGTTAGCGTCACAGAACTGTCATGCTGTACATTTGGTGGCTTAATTATGTGAGCCAACTTAGGAGGAACTGAAGAGGGAAAAAAACACATCAGTTTCAGTCATAGAGAACTTAAGATAAACATTATTCCTTCCTTTTTAAAAAAAAACATAAATCTTTCACCAAAACAAATGCAATCATAAACACTGTTGTGTCTGTTTATCTTAATCCTTTCTAAAGTTTTCCAATTATTCAAGTAGTCTGCTCTCCATTCTAACCCCTGCTGGAGTTCTTGTTTGTCTTCAGTTGTACTAATTTGCAGTCATGCCAAAAATTCCATTCCAAATTCCAGAAACGTAAAACGTAACAGAAAGGTAAAGTCACCCAGGGCACAGTTAGGAACATAGGAACAGCAGGAAGCAATTCAGCCCCATAAGCTTACTCTGTTATCCAATTAAATTATGGCTCATTTTGAATCTTAATGCTATCTATTTCCTACAAGACCTATTATACCTCAAAAGTACTTTATCAGTTATAAAGTGCCTTACGTTCCTTAGATTATAGAGCTCATGATTTGGAGATGCCGGTGTTGGACTGGGGTGTACAAAGTTAAAAATCACACAACACTAGGTTATAGTCCAACAGGTTTAATTGGAAGCACACTAGCTTTCGGAGCGTCGCTCCTTCATCAGGTGGTAGTGGGCCATCAGGCCACTACCACCTGATGAAAGAGCGATGCTCCGAAAGCTAGTGTGCTTCCAATTAAACCTGTTGGACTATAACCTGGTGTTGTGTGATTTTTAACTTAGATTATAGAAGTTGCTTTGTAAAAATGCAAGTGTTTCTTTCAATACCCTTGCCCAGCTAAAAAAAATCAAACTCAATTTTGAATTGACCCAACCTCTCACAAACAAGGAACAAAAGTAGATAAGTCAGGCCTTTGAGTTTGCTCAGCCATTCAGTAAGATTATGGCTGACCCGATTTAAAACGTATCCCTGATCATTTTTCATCCCCAATGTAATCAAGTATATAACTATCTCTACATGAAAAATATTTGAAGATTTCGTAACCACTGCCTTTTGAGGAAGGTAATTCCAAAGACTCTCAACCCTCAGAAGGGAATAAGAAGTTTCCTTGTATCTGTTTTAAGTGTGCAACCCCTTAATTTTAAACTATGACCCCTTGTTCAAGATTCTCCCACAAGAGCAAACATCTTTCTGACATCCACCTGGTCAGGTTCCCTCAGAATCTCATAAGTTTCAATTAAGTCATTTCTGATTTTTCAATATCCTAGAGAATAGCCATTCCCATAAGGCAATCTGCTTACTCCAGGTAATCATCTAGTAATCCTTCCATGTACTGCTTCAACTATCAATATCCTTTCATGAGCACAGTGACCAGTACTGCATACATTACTCCAGAGAGCAGGACCTGTATAACTGAAGTAATACTTCAAACTCTTACATTTAATCCCCTCATAATAAAACATAACATTCTATTAGCTTTGCTGATTACTTGCTGTGCCTACATACTAATATTCTGTGATTCATGCACCTCAGAGCTCTGAACCTTTCACCATTTAAATATGCCAAAATGGACAATATCACACTTTCCCACATTTTACTCCATTTGCCAGATCTTTACCCAATCATATAACCTACTTATATCTCTTTGTAGACTTAGATCCTCTTCAGAGCTCACTTTCCTACATATCCTGGTGTCACCATCAATTTTAGTCATTATACCTTCAATCTCTTCATCAAAACAATTTATATAAATTGTAAAGAGTTAAAACTCCAGCACCTAGCTCGTTGTACACTACTTGTGACATCCTGCTGGCCTAAAAAAGACCTATTCATTCCTACTCTCAGCTTCCTGAAAGCCATGTAATCTTCTATCCAAGTTAATGTTACCTCTCTACATCATGACGTCTTATTTTCCACAATAGCCTTTGATTTTTTTTACCTTACCAAATGCCTTTTGTAAATCTCAATACAATATATCAACTGGTTCCCTTTTCTCTAAAGCGCAAGATACTTCCTCAAAAAAAATTCAATAAATTAGTTAAACATTATTTCCCTTTGACAAAATCATGTTGGCTCTGCATGATTATCCAAGTGACTTTGTAACATCTTCCTTATGACAGATATTAAGCTAACTGAGCTGTAGTTTCATAGTTACTGCCGCTCTCCCTCCTTTTTTGAATAAAGGAGTTATATTGGTGGTTTTCTAATCTGAAGGAATCGTCCCTGAATCCAATATATTTTCAAAATTAAAACCAATGCATCAACCATCTCAAAATCCCTACAGTGTAGAAGCAGCCCACTATCGAGTTCACACCAACCCTCCGAACAGCATCCCACTCTGATCCACCCCATACTCTATTCCTGTATGCCTGCAATTCCTGTGGCTAATTCACCTCGCCTATACAACCCTGGATGCTACATGACAATTTAGGATGGCCAATTTAGCATAACCTGCATATCTTTAGACTGTAGGAGGAAACCAGAGCACCCGGAGGAAACCCACACAGACACAGAGAGAATGTGCAAACTCCACACAGTCATCCAAGGCAAGAATCAAAACAAGGTCCCTGGCACTGTGAGGCAGCAGGACTAACCACCGAGCCACTATGCAACCCGAAATACTTTACTTTTAAAACCCTTAGGATGAAATCAATCAGAACCTGGGAACTTGTCAAGTCGCAGTTCCAAAAACTTACTCAGTACTATCTTCTGGTATCTGAAATTTTCTGGAGTTCCTCTCTCCTTTTCAATTCCTTATTTACAGCTATTTCCAGAATCTTACTCTGTGATGATCAGCGATCAAAATACCCTGTTCAATTGCCTACCATCTCTTTATCCTCCGTTCCTAATTCCCCAGATGCATTTGCTATAGGACTAAAACTTATTTTGTTAACTCTTTTTTTAAATATCTAAAAACAAAATCCTGTTTGTAATATTGGCTAGCTTTCTCTCATGCTAATTCTTCCCTCTGTAGTAAACATTTAGTAATTTATTGTTTTGAATAATCTTTCCAAACTGCTAGCTATCTTTGCAAAATTATAGGCCTTTGCTTCGAGTTTGATTTGATTTATTAATGTCACACTGTTTCGTATTTATCTAGATAAATTCTATGCTACATACAAACAGCAGGACAATACACTATATTCTGCTTTCTGTTCTGATGAATACAATAGCCACAGAGAAGGTGCAGAGAAAGATCAACTCTAATATATGAGGAAGTCCGTTCACAAGTCTGATAACAAAGGGGAAGACGCTGTTCTTGAATCTGTTGGTACATGTTTTAAACTTTTGTATCCTCTGCCTGATGGAAGAGGATGGAAGAGGTCTTTGATTATGTTAGCCGCTTTCCCAAGGCATTGACCTTTTTTGGTATCCATGGAAGGAAGATTTATCCCACGGAATTTTCCTTATTTGTTGAAAAGTACATATTGTTCAATCAGTATGTTATGGCATCAGTCAGACAGCTGGCTATTCTAAACCTGGACTATCCCCGTAAATGTTTACCATTGCACCTCAATGACCCTTAATGTAAATTATCAGTTCATTTTTGCTTTCATAGGCTCATAATTGCCCTCGTTTAAACTCTCCCTCAAACTGAACACTAAACTCAATCATGTTCTGGCCACTGCTATCCAGTGGCACTTTCACTATGAGATCAATAGTTAATCCTAACCCATTGGTCAAAACCAGGTCTAGCATAGCCTGCAGTCTTAATGATGTCATAACATACCGATCGAAGAAATTGTCTCCAAAACATTAAGTGAATTCCTCCTTTAGACTATATTTTCTTATTTGATTTTTCAAGGTTGGTAAAAATCCCCTAGGATAATTCCTGTACTGTTTTGACAACATGCCTTTGGTTCTTCCTTGAAATCCTGTCCTACTGTGTGCTTACTGTTAATGCACGTGGACACAATACCAACAAGTGACTTTGTACCTTTATCATTCCTCATCTCTACCCAGACCGTTTCTATATCCTGGTTTTCTGAATTTAGGTCACCTATTTCTATTGTGCTAGCATCATTTGTAACAGAGCCACTCCTTTCCTAGCTTCCTGTTCTTCCCAAACATCACGTGCCTTCAATATTCAACTGCCAATCTCGAGGAGTTACATTGGAAAACAGCCAATGTGAAGGAATCTTCATTGAATCCAATGAGTTTTTGAAAATTAAAATCAATGCATCAACCATCTCACTACCTACTTTAGTGTTCAGGTCCCAATCTAGGTCATCAATGATCTCTTATGGCCATTAGATTGTACGTATTTATCTGAATTTGTACTACTATTTCATCTCTTTTGTTTCAAATGCGAACAGCTGTTTTGGGAAAGATGTAGAGAGATTTAAATTCCAGCCCTATTTTGCAAAATTCCAGGATCTCTTTCAGACAAAGGGATGAAAGTTACATGCCAGCGATAGGAATACATTACAATATGATAGGATGGAGGAAGTAACAGGACAGAGAGACACAGAGCAACATTCAATTGAATCATTTACCATGATGACAGTGGACATTGGAATTATGATCAATTTGAACATTAGGGTCCACACATTCTACCTCACAGAATTGTGTCTTTTGATCAATTCATTTAAAAAAAAAACTTACTTCCATCAACATGGAGTTTGATCTTTTTATAGATAGCTTCACTGTTGGATGGATGCATCACTTTACATGTGATTTCTGCTTCATTGTCCACAAATATGTCAGGATGAATCTCGAGAATGCTGGAAATGCTGAAAGTTCCATCATTATTTTTCTGGATACTTCCTGCCCTGACTTTCCAAACATCATCACCAGTTTCATTCCTTTTCTCAACCTTTTCCATTTTCCTGTCCTTGTTCAAAGCAAAGCTGAATATGTTGCTGTCTTGCCATTCATCAATCAACTTCATTTCAGCATCATTCAACCTCTTCAAATACCAGGCAATTGTAATAACACAAGGTTGAAATCCAGAAACTTGGCAAATAAGTTCTGCAGGTTCTTGATGTATAATTTGCACAGGTTTTTGAATATCTGACATGTTTGGTGCAACTAGGAATAAAAAAAAAGTTGCATTTTTCGAGGTGATCTTTTGCACTTCCTGAAAATTCTTACCAACTTGCCTCGATTTATTGTTATTTGTTTTAATTCTCATGGTTAAGGTTCAGCAAGATTTGCCAAAAAACATCTTAAAAATTACAATACCGGTAGATCTGTTATGGAAATACTCAGTCAGAATGGGGACTTTTGAAATTAGTAAACATTAAGTAAACTGTGGTGTACACTAACACAGGGATGAATTGCATGCACACTTAGATTCACATAATGTGGTATGGGCGGCACGGTGGCTCAGTGGTTAGCACTGCTACCTCACAGCACCAGGGTCGATTCCAGCCTCGGATGACTGTCTGTGTGGAGTTTGCACATTCTCCCCGTGTCTGTGTGGATTTGCTCCGGTTTCCTCCCACAGTCCAAAGATGTGCAGTTCAGGTGAATTGGCCATGTTAAATTGCCCATAGTGTTAGGTGCATTAATCAGAGGGAAATGGGTCTGGGTGGGTTACTCCTCGGAGGGTCGGTGTGGAGTTGTTGGGCCGAAGTGCTTGTTTCCACACCGTAGGGAATCTAATCTAATCAATGTTTGAATTAACTGGCTATTGGAGCGTGAAGTGGTTTTTGGAAAGTGAGCAATAGCATTTTTATGAAGAACACCAAGTGCATGCAAAACATCTTCTATGGTGATTTAAGAGTTTGCAGAAAGGTGGTGATACAGTAAACAGGTGGCCATAAAAATAAATAGGCAAAGTTCAAAATAGAATTTTAAGAAAAAGCAATTAAATGTTTTCTGAAAACATATGATTTCAACAGAGTCAAGGGCAACAATGATGCAGTTCAAAATAATATTTAAAGGTTTACAGATGAGGAGGATAAAAGAGCAACAGGAAAGAGAACGAGAGAAGGAAATTAAATAATGGCACAGAAAAGAAACTGTAAAATAAAACACAGTTATTTGTTTTTAAAAATAAGAAAGCAAGACATGACAAAAATAATTATATATCTGCACTCCAAGCATGCAGAATGGTTTCACCATGTCAAAGGATCTGCAAATCAATTTGAAATTGTGCTTTCTATTTCTGGTAATAGAGCAAATGTGGACCACACTCTGGAACATAACTCACGTTACCAGAACAGCTCAGCAGCTATAGAGACCATTCACAACAGCAGAAAAACAGCTATATTTTGGAATTAATTATTAAAGAGCTGAAAGCAAGATCCCCACTTTCTCTTTTAAAAAGCAGAATGATTGGTACTTTTGAGGTTTCTTTCCCCCTTTAAATGTTCAAGAATCCATTGACTGTAAACTCCAGAATGTATTGGGCAATTGTTATCAGCAACACCATACAAGATCAAAGATCAAAATATAGTAAAACAGTCCAAAGGTTAGGGTAGAGTAACAGAAGTACTCTACAGCAGCAAAGAAGTAGTTGGGTGAGGAGTTAATAAAGGTAAAACAAATATACCAAGCAGAGCACTTCTGAAACTGTCTGATTTACAGAGCATTTCGTTTTTAGCTTGCATTTTGATTAAGCACTCTTTGCTGGCAGAGTAATCACTGCTATTTAACAACAACACATAATCTGAAAACAAAAAAAAATGAAACTATAGTAAGTTTGAGATTCATTGGCTAAATCTAGGGCTTTGCTGCAAAAGCACTTTCAATAGGTTTCCTCCCAACCCATAAACAACCTGTAATTTACTCCAGGTTTATCTCCTAAAGTGTCTGAAGTAGCACACAGAACTCAGAATGTGGCTTTACCTTTATAATAAAATCGCATATAGAAATAAGTTCCTAGTCCAAGCACAAGAATAGAAGTAATGATGCTCCCAATGATGCTTCCGATTATTGAAGCTTTGGACAAATGAATTTCAGCTTCTGCAAAAGAGAAGTTACATATTTCTTACACTCAACTGCTTTGATAGTCCCACTTGTGTAATACTGTACAATAAAGTATAATAGTGAAATACTTAGCACAGTCCTGGGCAAACCAATTAATAAGGACAAATAATAGGTACTAGTTTTTACACTTGTACATGTCATTGCTTTTGATCCAGTTGTATTACTTGGAAAATAGGACATTTGTAATGGAAGTGCATTTACACAAGAGTCAATGTGGGGATCAATGTTACTCATAACTTGCATTTATTTAATGTCACTGGAACAAAATCTTGGTCTGCCCTTCCTAAAGGCTTTGTAGGTCCATGTACAACAAATGGACCGCAAGGGTTCCAGAAGGCAGCTGATCATAATTTTAAGGGCAACCAGGGATGGGCAATTTAAACAAAAACTGATACTTCAGGCTGAGGA
Source organism: Chiloscyllium plagiosum (assembly GCF_004010195.1). Lineage (NCBI taxonomy): Eukaryota > Metazoa > Chordata > Chondrichthyes > Orectolobiformes > Hemiscylliidae > Chiloscyllium > Chiloscyllium plagiosum. The sequence continues at coordinate 32,667,836 of NC_057725.1, forward strand.
ATAAGAAACTTCATATCAAAATTTACAAATACTTAAGAAAAAGAGCAAGTTTAGTTGACACTATAAACAAAAGAACGGAACAGAACATTGTATCAGAAAACCTGCAGGGCAGATAGTTAAGTGACATCAAGAAATATAATGAAGTCAATAGAAAAATAAACAGAAGTGTCACCTGCAGTTTATTTTTTAAAGAGAGTAAAGGTATGAAGGAATTCAGGAAAACAGGTGAACACATCAATGACAGCAGCAAGGGAACAAAGCATTAAATGTGTCAGGTAAAATCATGGGATTGATTTTAGACTTGGTACATTTGTTAAATGTGTACAGAAACCTGGACAGGCTGTAGGTAGAGTGAATAGTTCTGGTAGCCTGGTATAAAAAAAAACATAGAAAGTGTAAAATATGTTCACAAGCATGGTATCAGAACTGAGACCACATCGATTGAAAAAAATTTAACTGGTTGGGGCCTCCATTTTCAAAACAACCGGATCCTTACAATTGATCTTAAAGAGGTCTTTACAATTATAAGTGGTTTGGACAAGGTAGAAATGGAACAATGTTTTCAATTACAGGAGGAATTAAGACGAAGGACCATAAGTACAAGGAAGTGACTAATAAATCCAATGAGAAAATAAAGAAAATTTCTTCAGTTAAGAAAATGGTTACAACGAAGAATTCACTACCACAGTAAGTGAGACAGATACCTTTGGTGATTTTAAAAAGGTAACTAGGTAAGTACACAAGAGAAAACCCTAAGAAAGTATATACTTTTGAGGCTGAGATAAGGCAGATGACATGGGAGAAAACTAGTGTGGTTATAAATGGGGCGGCATGGTGGCTCAGTGGTTAGCACCAGGGACCCGGCTTCAATTCCCACCTCGGGTAACTGTCTGTGTGGAGTTTGCACATTCTCCCAGTGTTTGCATGGGTTTCCTTCGGCTGCTCCGGTTTACTCAATCCAAAGATGTGCAGGTCAGGTGAACTGGCCATACTAAATTGCCAAGTCAGGGCTAAACATAGGGTAGGGGAATGGGTCTGGGTGCCTTACTCCTCGGAGGGTCGGTGTGGATTTGTTGGGCCGAAGGGCCTATTTCCATACTGTAGGAAATCTAATCTAATCATAAATGCTAATAGTATTGTTGGGCCGTATGGCTTCATTCAATGTGCACCCAATTTCATTTTAAATTTTAAACGTGGAGTCATAGACCTACACAGGCCATTTGGCCCAAATTGGTCCATGCCAACCAAAATGTCCATCCATGCTAACCCCATTTCCCTGCACTTGGACCATATCCTTCTAATCCTTTCCTATCCATGTATTTGTCCAAATGCTTTTTAAGTGTTGTTAATGTTCCACTGAGCCACTTCCACTGCAGCTCATTTCATATGCATACTATCTTTTGTAAAAGAAAGTTGCTCCTCAGTTTCCCTTTAATTTTTTCCTCTCTAGCCTTAAACTGATGCCCTCTTGTCCTCAATTCCCCAAACTTGGGAAAAAGGCTTGAGTGCATTCACCCTATCCATGCCTCTCATGATCTTATACACCTCTACAAGATGCCCCCTCAGTCTCTTATGCTCTAAAGAAAAAAAGTCCTAGCTTGTCCAACCTCGCCCTCTAACTCAGACCATTGAGTCCAGACATCATCCTTGTAAACTTCTTCTGTGCTCTTTCCAGTTTAATAACATCCTTCCTATAACAAAGTGACCAAAACAGAACACAATATTCCAAGTGTGGCCTCACCAAGGTTCTGTACAACTGCAACATAACTTCCCAACGTCTATGCTCAGTACCCTGACTGAGGAAGGCCAGTGTGCCAAAAGCCGTCTTCACTGCCTTGTCTACCTGTGACTCCAATTTCAGAGAGCTGTGAACCTGAACTCCAAGATCTCTCTGTTCCACTATATTCCTTAAGGCCCTACCATTGACTTTCCAAAATGCAAGACCTCACACTTATCAATGTTAAACTCAGTTTGCCATTTCTCGGCCCACTTCCCCAGCTGATCAAGGTCCTGCTGCAATTTCTGAGAACATTCCTTGCTGTCCATGATACTGCCTATTTTAGTGTCATCAGCAAACTTACTAACCTAGACTTCTATATTCTCATCCAAATCATTGATATAGATAACAAACAGCAATTGGCCCAGTACCGACCCCTGAGGCACTACTCTAGTCATAGGCCTTCAGTCCGACAAGTATCCTTCCACCATTACCCTTTGTTTCCTACCATCAAGCCAATTTTGTATCCAATTTTCCAACTCACCCGAATTCCACTGCGATCTAACCTTCCATGTGGAACCTTATCAAAGGCCTGACTAAAATCCGTACATACAACATCCACTACCTTGCCCTCGTCGACCTTCCTGGTCACTTTGTCAAATAACTCTAACAAATTTGTCAGGCACAATCTCCCACACACAAAGCCACACTGACTACTCCTAATCAAACCCTGTCTTTCCAAATGCATGCACATCTTATCCAGCAAAAATCTTCTCGAGTAACTTACCCACCACACACCTTCATTAAAATTTATTACAATGCATGGGAACAATGGTCATAGGCTAATTTTCCACAAAAAATGTTTGTTAATGCAATAAATAGAAAATTAAAATCCGTTAAACAAACTACAATTAAACTTGTCCCAAGAATCCTGAAAAGTTGTCGAGTCACATGTAAGGCAAAAATATGTATTTAGTATAGAATCGGTGTCTAATGTTCGCCGAGCTGGAAATTTTTGTTGCAAACGTTTCGTCCCCTGGCTAGGTGACATCCTCAGTGCTTGGGAGCCTCCTGAGAAGTGCTTCTGTGGTGTTTCCTCCGGCATTTATAATGGCCTGTCCCTGCCGCTTCCGGTTGTCAGTTTCTGCTGTCCGCTGTAGTGGCCAGTATATTGGGTCCAGGTCGATGTGTTTGTTGATGGAGTTTGTGGATGAGTGCCATGCTTCTAGGAATTCCCTGGCTGTTCTTTGTTTGGCTTGCCCTATAATGGTAGTGTTGTCCCAGTCAAATTCATGTTGCTTGTCGTCTGCGTGAGTGGCTACGAGGGATACCTGGTCAGGGACCGAAACGTTTGCAACAAAAACTTCCAGCCCGGCGAACAAAACCACAGCAGAAGATGAGTAAATGTTTGGAGATGCAGGAGGAGCTTACATTGACAGGGTGGGTGATAGTGACGGGAGGATGTTACATTGTTAATGAGTCTGTCCTCGTTCCATTGTCTTTCTCTTAGGCATCTGTTGATGAAATTGCGCGGGTATCCGTTTTTGGCGAATACCTTGTACAGGTGTTCCCCTTTCTCTTTTTGCAGTTCTGGTGTGCTGCAGTGTGTTGCATTCCTCGAAGCATGGCACTCATTCACAAACTCCATCAACAAACACATCGACCTGGACCCAATATACCGGCCACTACAGCGGACAGCTGAAACTGACAACCGGAAGCGGCAGGGGCAGGCCACTATAAATGTCGGAGGAAACACCACAGAAGCGCATCACAGGAGGCTCCCAAGCACTGAGGATGACACCTAGACAGGAGCTACAAATCTTCACCCAAACTTTGAATAGGTGTCTAACTCAATAGATGGAACACAAGTAACAAAGACTGTCTCCAGTTGCATTCCTGCAAGCCAAACTGCACGCAAGTCAGAACACAATGCACGTCAACTGAAAGCAGCTGTTTGTTATAGGAAGTGTTCATATGTCAGGTTTTTAAAATTATAATCAAGTGTCAGATGGCACTTCTAAATATGAGCTTTCTAAGTCAGGGAATACCTGTACTTAAAAATGAACATTTGAAAAACATTGACATATGCAAAAATTCAGTTATTACTCGCAATACACATGTAATCTAATTCAGTCACATTTATATAGAAGTTAATCGAGTATTATATCAAGTTGAAATGCTTTGTAAAAATAAATTTTAAGAACACAAGTTAAAATTTCACTAGCCTGCCCGTATCAAACAAATCCATTCCAAAAGTGTCATCTTTGATTGTGTCCCCAAGAAATTATAACTGCAGTTCTTTGGTTAATATTAAAATGCTTTTCAATATGAATTTAACCAAAATGCTATAGACTTAGTATTTAATAAAGAAAAGCTAAATTTATTGCAACTCACCTTTCAAAGTCACCAAAGCTTCCACCTGGTGTGGTTTTGTAAAAGACTTGTGAGAGACACGGCACGTGAAAGTGCTGCCAATATCTTCTACTCCAGGCTGTAATCTAACTTCAGTGGTTATGTTGCATGTTCCATCAGGGTTTTTGACTGGCGGGGCAGTGCAAATATCAGTCAACACGTTTGGCTTTCCTTCTGCTGGCGTTGTCTGCAGCCATTCCGTATTGCTTTCGCAAGGATAATACCCACTTAACTGACAACCCAAGGCCATCTCTCCACCTGTTCCAACTTCCACAACTTTTTCTGAAGTCACGATTACTGTAGGCCGGGCTACCAAAATAAGGAGGTATGTTAGTCTCAACAATAACTGCATGTGTACTTCAAAAGTAATGCATTGATTGGATCTATGCAAGGTAAATAAATAGCAGAGCCATTATTAAATAAATATATCTCAATTAACAATCATCAGTAAAGAGAACAGTGCCAGAAAATTGGAGTCGAGAATGTGGTGCTGGAAAAGCACAGGAGGTCAGGCAGTAGCCAAGGAGCAGAAGAATCGATGTTTCAGGCTTGTGCGCTTCATCAGGAAGGGCTTATGCCCAAAATATGGATTCTCCTGCTCCTCAGATTTTGCCTGACCTGCTGTGCTTTTCCAGCACCACACTGTCGACTCTACTCCAGCATCTGCAGTCCTCACTTTCTCCCAGAGAACTGGAGGACAATTAATATGATTTTCATTTTAGAAAGGAAGTTGCATAGGTGACTGAGTAGATAATAGAATAGAACACATAAATATAGGGGTTAGGACAGACAAATGGTGGGAAGTGACATTCCTCAAAGATTGGTGCTGGGATCATTGTTGTTTATGATTTAAATTAGCAATTTGTAGTTCTGGTTCCAGAATATAATTTTGAAATTAAAAAAAAAACACAGTGCAAACAACAGAAAATGAAGGACCTGTCTAAAAAATATGATGTTAATGAACTTGCACCCAAATTAACACATTGGAAATGAATTCAGATGAGCATGAAATTGCATTTTAATAAGAACATAGAGCCCTGATATTGGCGAGATAAAGTCAAAGTGGGATAGTGGAGAAAGAAAGTAATCAAGACAACAAGACCACAGAATATAATTTTGAAATTTAAAAAAAACACAGTGCAAACAACAGAAAATGAAGGACATGTCTAAAAAATATGATGTTAATGAACTTGCACCCAAATTAACACATTGGAAATGGATTCAGATGAGCATGAAATTGCATTTTAATAAGAACATAGAGCCCTGATATTGGCGAGATAAAGTCAAAGTGGGATAGTGGAGAAAGAAAGTAATCAAGACAACAAGACCAAATCTCAAGCACTGAGATGCATTTCTAGAAATTTTGAATTGTAAAAGTATTTAATTTCCATATTAATCTGACATGATCTAATTTCAAGTAATGTGTCCATTTCTGGTTTCCACATTATAAAAACAGATTTGTTCACAAGGATAATACTGCAACTGAGAAGTTATAACCACTAGGAAAGACCTAACAAACCTTTGTTCTCCCCTAGAAATGTGAAGGCTGAGTGTGATGTGATAAGGGTCAACATAACAAAATGTTGCACGTGGTATTGTTCAAGGTCATCATTCAGATGAGACAATAAACCAATCCAAGTCAATGGGTTATTTCAAAGACATGCAATGGGACTTAGGTACTGTATGGCTTGTTGAAAAATTAAGAAAACTTGTTATTAATTCTAACCATTCTACTAGCTGTGGTGTGTCAGAAGGAACAGATAATCCTGGCATGCAAGTGAAAGTGAAGAAAAATTTCTCAAAGCCCCTTCACCTCTGCTAGGATGAAGCTGCTAAAATGCTTTTCAAACTTTAATTTTAATGCTATATTCTTAATCACAGATTGTATTGTTATCTTCACTGAAATACTTTATTTCCCCAAAACTCAAGTACTTTATTGAATCTGCTACTTTTATTTCATTTGGTAAATGCCAATTTACAGGGCATCATGCAAATAAACTTGCAATACATGATTGACAATTGACAGTGCAGATAGCAACTTTTAACTATATACATTTTAAATATATTAAACTGATAGCATTGTACAGGCATCCCCCGCTATCAGAAAATAAAGCATTCCCAGGAAACCTTTCATAAGCCAAAAATGGCAAAAAGATGCATGATTTATATGGGAAACATTTTGCTGTTTTTTGTAAAAGCGAAAATCCTCTTTGGATTCGCAAAAAACAGGTACTAGTGTAGGTCATTTGTAAAAGTGAAGTGGTGTAAAGCAAATATTTGAAAAGCAGACGATACCTGTATTGTATTGGAATGTAGAATGACTTACAACAAACAAATCTTCTTACCTAAAACCTCAAGTGTTACCGTCTTAGCGGCTTTATCATTTGGTGGAATATAAATTTCACATTGGTACTGTCCAGCATGTTTATTAACAACATCTTTGAGCAACAGGGACATGTTTCCACGTATAATGGAGCTGGTCAGTAGCTCAGCTTCTTTCCATTTCTCAGTTATTATGCCAGAAGTGTAGACAAATGCATTTGATTTTTTGGTGTCACTAGTGAAAGACCATAAAATGCCCAAGTTCTGTGGAGTCAGTTCGGACCCAGTGAATTCAGCAATTTCACAATTCAGAAGACCATTTTCATTATACATCACTTCAACGAAACTTGGACTGTCTTTTAACTTCAACTTGCTTTCTGAAAATTAAAAAGAACATAAGACTATTTTGTTAGTGTCCATCAAACAAAACTTTCTAAAATGCATTTGATTTACAAAGAACAAACAGCATAAAAATAACCATTTAGGTTAAACAGCTTGACGGTAACTCCTCCTATGCTTCAGTGAACACCACAAGTAGAATCCCTTATTCTTTTCTCCCTCATTTGCTTATTTAACTATTCCAATGTTCTCCTCATTAGTCTCCCACCTTGCACCCTGCTTAAACTCCAACATATTCCAAATTTTGCTGCCCATGGCCCAGCTCACACCTAGCTGGCTTACCCTTTATTTAACTTAACCTGATTTGGAGGAGCTGGTGTTGGCCTAGCGTGCACAAAGTTAAAAAACACAGAACACCAGGTTATAGTCCAACAGGCTTATTTGGAAGCACTAGCTTTCCGATCACTGCTCCTTCATCAGGTGGTTGTCAACGACCTGATGAAGGAGCAGTGATCCGAAAGCTAATGCTTCCAAATAAACCTGTTAGACTATAACCTGGTGTTCTATGATTTTTAACGTTTAATTTAACCTGTGTGCTTAGTCCAACAAGATCTCAACTTCAAAACTTTCATTGGTTTGTGTTTTAAATGTCTCTGACCATTAATGAATAAAAAGTCCCAATTGTGGGATGGGGAAGAGAAGTTGATGTTGAGTAACACTAGTATATTCTCAGCAGATTTGTTTCCTCCTTTTTTCCCTACTAAAAGTGAGTCCTTGGTATTGAAGCCTCGCAGTCAAGATGTCCTTTAATTAATTTATTATTTATGGACAAGATGAAATCCGTGACCCAGCAGTGTAAAAGTCCAATTATTTTGAATACAGTGACAGCCTGGAAGATAATGAGGCAAGAAGAGGGCAATTGATCTAAGACTTCGCTATTTACCCGGTTGGTGGGAGCCGAAGGATTTAAACTTGGGGCAATGGACTCCAGCTTTAAGGCATGGGAGAATAAGGGAAACTTCTGTCTGGGAGATTTATTCGAGGGGGAGGTCCTGATGTCATTTAGTCAGAAATATGGATTGACTAATAGGGACCTTTTCCGATATTTCCAGATTAGGGATTACGTACAGAGGAAAACCATGCTCCTGGTCCAGTGTTACAAATCAGACTTAGAGAAAAGAGTACTTCAATGTACGGGTGCTCTTTCACTCAGTACTTTATATCATTTACAGAAAGGCCATGCCCTGGGGAACATGGAAGGACTTTGTAAGACGTGGAATTGAGAGTTAGGAGAGGATATTTCATTGGAGGTATGGGAAGACATCTGGGGGAATGTAAGGAAAATCTCAGTATGTAACAGAGCGCAGGCCATGCAATCGGAGATCTTACACAGGGCTCATATGGCGCCAGACAGGTTAGCTAAGTTCAAGAGAGGAGTATCACCAGGGTGCCCCAAATGTAAAATTAGTATCGGCACTCTCACACACTGCTATTGGTCATGTTGCAAGATCTAGACATACTGGAGTTCTATAGTAAGGGATCTAAAGGACACCCTGGGGATTAAAATTAATGTGGATCCGGTAATTCTTCTTTTGAGCTTGCCAAATGTGTCCTTTCTGGGGGAACATGGGAAGAGATTGTATAATATTCTTACCCATTGTGCGAGGAAAAACATTCTACTGAATTGGACGTCGGAAAAACCACCAAGTCTTACGGGGTGGCAGAGGCTGGTGATGGAGCATCTCCCCAAAGACTACCTCACAAATATGGTGCACCACTAAACGGAACAGATTTACAAGACATGGTGACCCTTTTTAAAATTATATTGACGCTGACGTATCAGCAATATTAATTAGGGCCGTGGGAATCGGTACAGGAACATTCTACTGAATTGGACGTCGGAAAAATCACCAAGTCTTACGGGGTGGCAGAGACTGGTGATGGAGCATCTCCCCAAAGACTACCTCACAAATATGGTGCACCGCTAAACGGAACAGATTTACAAGACATGGTGACCCTTTTTAAAATTATATTGACGCTGACGTATCAGCAATATTAATTAGGGCCGTGGGAATCGGTACAGGTGCCCATGGGGCCCCAGGAGGAGGGAACTGGGGAAAAAGAATACAGATACTGTAGATGGTGCTCCCAGGGATGGGAGTCTCAGTGTGATAAGTGAGATAGAATAGTGAGATATTATTTAATTTACATTATTTGAATTTAGTTTAAGTTAGTATTTATTTAATATATTGGTAGTTTCATTTAAGTTAAGTAGTCTTCTGGTAGAATAGTAGGTCATTCATTAACAATAGTACTGTGTTATGGCTTTGTTGTACTGCCTTTTTTTCTGTTTTAATTTTTTTGTACATAAATGTCATGTAAAAGATTTAAAAAGGTTTTCAATAAAAAAATTATAAAAAACAGGTGAGTCCTTGCTTAGATTTATTTCTCCATATTATCTGCATTATGGTACTTCACCGTTCAAATAGTCCTTATATAACTGCAAACCTTGAAGTGGAAATCGAAGTGTTGTAAGGAATGTGCTAGTAATCAACCAGACTACTCCATGAGTCTCACTGTCATCATAAATGATTAGATTCAAATCACCAAACTGGCCAATTGTTTCCCTTTTAGTACTGCTATTCAGACTTCCACCAAGTTTCCTTAATGAGCTTAAAAATAGTACATTTATTATAAAACAAAACTAATTTCTAAAAACAAGTGGCAAAGCTTGCTTACAATTAGGCTTTTAATCAGAGTTAGAACTAAGTCCCCTTTCTACAAATACAAAGACACTCATCCAACCCAAAGGATAACACAACTCTGCAGAAATATTTTAACAAGGCAAAGGACAAACAAACCATCCTTATTGGCCAATGATCTGCAAAACAGTCTTCCAACTTTTCATGTACTTCATAATGTTGGATAAGGCTGAAGATAACAGGAACAGACAGGAACTGATAAGAGACCTAAAAATGTGAATGACTCATGTGTTATGTGAATGACTCGGCATAATTCTGATCAGGTCCACTGAGAGTTATAAGTGCAGGAAATCAGGAACTGCTGTCTCTACCAGACAAAACATACATTTGGACAAAACATTTGGGATTGCTCACATGCATGGATAAGTCCAAATACGACATGCATTTTCAGGATTGATCACATGTAAGCATAATTCCAAATAAGGCACACATTTGGCACAAAGACTTGTGTATAAACAGCCTGAAGAAATCCCTTTGTTTATCAACACTGCGAAGACTAACATTGTGCAAGATGGTATCCTATATCAGGAGGAATGGTGAAGATGTTCAGCCTGGCCAGCTGCAAACTCTACTGGGTAAAAATGTTATGGTCATGAAAGACAATGATTGAGATCTCTCTGGTACAGTCAGTTCTGCTATCACGCAGTAGTTCTGTCCTTGTGCAATCCTGTGTTTTAAAAAAATTAGGTAATAGCAGCACCATTTATACTAATAGAGCTGGAACTGCTTTAGAATCAATACACACTTCAAACTTTGCACTTTAGAAACAGTGCCCCAATTCATCAATAGTGTTATAGCAAATTCGTGTTAACGAAATGTACGTTATAGCAATATGACCTGTAGTTAAAAGTGTGTTATTCAAATACGTACCTAGTAAATGAATTGTATTTAATTGATAACGTAGTCCCAACAGCCAAGCATGATTCTCTTTTCAGGGAGGAGAAAGTGATGACTGCAGATGCTGGAGATCAGAGTCGAAGATGGTTGTGCTTTTCCAGCACCACATGTCAGGCAGCATCCACGGAGTAGGAGAGTCAACATTTTGAGCATGAGCCCTTCATCGGGAGCCCTTCCTGATGAAAAGCTTATGCTCGAAACATCGATTCTCCTGCTCCTCAGATGCTGCCTGATACAGTGTGCTGGAAAAGCACAACCATCGACCCTGATTCTCTCTTCACCCAACATGTAATACACCATCAACACTGACAATAAAGGTCAATTCCAACTCTGTTAATTCCCTGTGACAATGCCAAAAGTACTGTCCTATTGTTAAAAGTTAAAAATCACACTACACCAGGTTATAGTCCAACAGGTTTATTTGGAAGCACTAGCTTTCAGAGCACTGCTCCTTCATCAGATGGTTGTGGGTCATATCCTATTGTCACACTTCGAGTTAAGTTAATGGTGCAAACAGAGGTGTACCCCAAAACCTTCCAGGTCTGCATGACTCACTTCAATTAGTGGAGGTTTCAGCTCCCTAGAAAGGGGGGGTGTCAGGTTACGGTCTGGTTGGTGCAAGTAATCTGGGAATGGTATAGTTTGGTATGAGACAGTCAAGTATGGAGTCAGTGTAATAGCCATTCAGGAGTCAGACTATCTTTTCCTGGATAACTATTTTACTCAATTTCATTTGGAACCATCTGAACTGGTCCAATTTTTATGGAAATTTTCAGAAGGTTCCAGGTACATTCCAGAGAAACATTCAATTACTTGGGCAATTCTTTCAGAGACTACTCTCACTATTGTCACAAAGCTGGACCCTTTTTTCTAAAAGCTGTTCCTTTTCTCAACGATACTGTGTCCTTGATTTTTTTCAGAGGAGTCATAAAACTGTCCTGGTTCTAATTAGAATGGTTTTGTACAGAGATTAAAGGGTATTGAGAGGCCTTTTTGTTTATATGTAAACAGATGAGACTTCAGGCTGAAGTGGTCATGTTCTAGAAGTGACCTGTATACTAAAAGGGAAGTGGTCAGCTCTCTAGCTGAGCAGTTCAGTTCAGAATTTGTTAGGAGTTCAAAGGTGAGCTGTGTGGAAACTCTCTCTCTCTCTGTCTCTTTCTGCCCTTCTAACTTCAACCTGTAAGCAGCTGTTCCAGTTTTTTTTTAACTGTGTTTTAAGGTGGTTTACCTACTGTGAGAATGTGTATAGGGCATAAGCAGGCAGGGAACAAGTTAAGTTCTGAGTTTAGTAAAAAAAAAGAGTGTTCAGCTGAGAATGACTCAGATCAAATAAGTTACGGTTAACAATGGGGTGCTGGAGGCAAGGGTAATGGGTTAACAAGGTGGAAAATCATTCATTATGTAGACCCATTTAATAAAATGAGGTAGCATTCAGTATGTAACATTAGTTAATAAGGTGAAAAGTATCTACTGTATGAATCCAGTTAACAAGGTTAAGAACATTCAGTGTATAACAGTAAAGGACTTGATCTCTGCTATTGATACTCATTGATTGTAATGGTCACCCAATTAATATGTATGTTGCCTTATCTGGATGCTCCTCCCTGTAAAATGACTGTATAGTTCATCGAGAAACTGCTGTTCCAGAGAAGACCTTGAACTCATGTCTCTGTGCACATGGGCGATTGTTTTCTCTCTCTCCCTCCCTCCAGGGCCGGGGATAAAGGTGAAGGAGATAAAACAATACAGTGTTGCTAAGCATTTTGCTTTGACTGAGGGGGTGAAACGGGATGACTATATTGGCATAGTCGGCAGGATCCAAATGGATAGTTATGGTCAGATGGTGTCAGCAGCCACCTGGAACATCGATGTCTCAAGACAATGGGCCCACAAGGTAAGATTACAAACCTTGGTCCCTCTTGATATTCCTGTGTGCTGGAGACAATATCCTCACTCAATCACTCACTTTTCTACAGATTCCCCACATGGTAATTAGTTCAGTTGAAAGATACTGTTTCGCAAGCGCAGTGGCAGACAGAGGTTCAAGTCCTCTGCGCTGCATTGGGGGGAGTGGGGTATAATTGAGGTTCAAGCCTCTCAGGAGGGGGGGGGGAACGGGGGAGTATATTTGAGGTTAGAGTCCTCTGCATGGTACTGGGGTCCCAGTCCCCACAGGTGAGTTTGGTTGAAGTCTGAGTTTTCTGCGCAGTACTGGGGCTAGAGTCCCCTGAAGTGGGTTTGATTGAGGCTCGGGTCTACTGCACAGTACTAGGGTTAGAATTCCCTGGGGTGGGTTTAATTGAGATTTGAGTCCTCTGCGTGTTACTGGGGTTCGAGCCCCCTGGGGTGGGTTTGATTGAGGTTCGTGTCCTGTGCGTGGACTAGGGTTCAAGTCCACTGGGTGGGTTGATTTGAGGTTCAAGTCGTCCGCACTGTGCTGAGGTTCAAGCTTATGGTGTTTAAGTTTCGAGCTCTCTGTGTTTGGGATTCAAGTTGTCTGTGTTTAATTGGGGTTCGAGCCCCCATAAGGAGTAAAGTGAGAAAAGGGTTAAAGGCCCCTAGTGATGATATTTAAGGCTCTGCAAGTCTTTATTCTGGGGGAAGAGAGTGGCTTGGACTGCGGTGCCATGTGGTCTGCTGTCAGGGTTTTCTCTTTTTACAAGAGTAATTTCAGTGAGAGGATGCAAAAACAAAAACAAGAAACGCTAAAATTAAAGGTTGCTCTAATACTTGGGTTGAAAAAGGAAAGTTTCAATGTAGCTTGTGCCATGCTGAGAGTGCTTGATGTTTAAAAGTTTTGGTTTGTTAAAATACTGTTTTAGAAAATCCTTTTAAGTAACTGTTTTGCCATGTTTGAATCAGGATCTCAACTCAATGTGTTTTGCAGGCTGTGTCATGGGACAGACTTTGTTTTCACATTGAAATTGTTCAACATTATGCCCTTTTTAAAATTATCAAACTTGTAACCTTAAAACAAATTGATTGAGTGTCTTGAGCCCCTGATTTGTTTGAAATTCTACAATGCCTGTTTAAAAAGAAACAGTTGGGTCAGTGGTCATGCTTTAGCCAGATGAGAGTATTATATTAAAATACCTTTGTTGCTGTGTTTTTAATGCAGTGTTCACAAAACGAACAGTGCATTTTCAGTTTGATGTTTTGTTAAGATTTTAGAGAATATCAGAACTTGAGGTAGAGTTGTTTCAGTTTTGTTAATTATTGTTAAGACTTCATTGGCCTCCTTCATATTGCAATTCAAAAATGTTGATCTCTACCAAAGTTGCCACTGTAATTCCGACTGTGTTTTATTTGGGAAGTCTCATTTGGAGAAAATATTTTAATATGTTCTGCATTTGTTTCGCATGATAATGGGAGATTTAAATCTGAACTGAAACTGCCTCTTAAATGGCTAGAACACAGGAAACACTTTACTTGACAGCTTTCACATTAGCCAAGAATTAATTTGTTAAAGGAAAATAATTTTTGAATAACCTGAATTGGGTCCCCCTTGGGTTTGATTTTAGGGCCATTGATTATTGTTTATGATTGAACTGTTGAGGCAGTACAATTTAGAAGTTTATGAATTGTAAAAAACTTGATAATGTCATAAATAGTGAACAGAGTAACAGACTTCAAGGGGACTGAGAATGTTGGAATAAACAGACATAATTTAGTGTAGTTGGAATTTTTTGAAGAGGTAACAAGTAGGTTAGACCAGGGAAACCCAGTGGATGTGGTCTATCTAGACTTTCAAAAGGCCTTTGATAAGGTGCCACACGGGAGGCTGCTGAGCAAGATGA
>NC_057725.1:32682767-32696081 GCF_004010195.1 Chiloscyllium plagiosum
AAAACACATTTATAGCAACTCAACTCATTTCTACAACTCAATGAAGTCCAGTTGAAGGCCGAGATTGATAGATTCTTGTTGTCTCTGAGGAATTAAGGGCTACGGGGAGAACGCTGGTAAGTGGAGCTGAAATGCGCATCAGCCATGATTGAATGGCGGAGTGGACTCGATGGGCCGAATGGCCTTACTTCCACTCCTATGTCTTATGGTCTATGGTAGTTAAATGTATATCTGTCTTCATACTGATAACCACTTTGGCAAGGAGGAAATGCAAAGATATTTTCAGCAGCTGACATGGTCTTTGGAGTTTCTCCATTCATGGGTAAAGCACACCTTCGGACCACCACTCACCCCTCCACAACCTGATCCAATGGATTAAATCAGCTCCCCAGTCATGAGCATAAAAAGTAAAGAAGCTAACAACAGTGAAGAGGAGGTCTGTATGCTTTTTGTCAGTGGTCTTCCTATGGATATTAAACCACATGAGCTCTACCTTCACTTTCAATCATTTAAGGGATATGAAGGTTCACTGATCAAGCTAACATCACAACAGCCAGTTGGCTTTGTTACATTTCACAGCTGCACGGGAGCAGAAGCAGCCAAGAATGCTGCAATTACCTAGCAGGCTGCTGCTGCAGCACTGTACACTCAGATGTGCTGGTATCCTCTATCTGAAGCATCTCCACAAGGATGGAAGTCTTGTCAGTTTTGTTAAGTATCTGACTGCCCTTATCCAAGAATTCAGATTTCTCCATGAAGTGGTGTGCAAGGACAGACTGAATTTTGTTTTCAGGTTAGACTTTATTGAAGGAGATTTTGGAGAACTGGCTCACTTCCACTCGACTTGGAGGGGATGGAGTGGTCACTAAGGACTGTGGGTTTAAGACCTTTCATGGGGAATTTTTTTCCATGTGGGCGGATTCTTCAAACTTTATTTTACTGTATAGACTAGTAATTTTTGTTGTTATAATCATTTCATGTTGTGTATCAATAACTTGCTTTAGTACTGGCAGTAAGATTCTTATGAAAGCCGGTAGTGTCATCTAGGTGGTTATCATGGAATGATAAAAAGGGAGGAATGTAATGTTAAAAGATTAAATGGGAATATCTCTCTGGACACTAATGTAAAATTAAAGGGTTTATCTGCACTGTCTTTGGGTGGGCACGACAATCATGAAAGAATACAGATGACCATCCATTGTAATTTACACATTATGTAGACAGTCATTTGCTATTAGTCCCCCTTGCTATTGTCAAGTTAAACCATAATTCAGTCTCTTCCATCTAGAAATGCTTTTTGGCCAGAAGTATGTCGCACCCACATTGGCTTGAGGAATCACTGAGTCAAGAAATCATCTGCATAACGATTCCCCAGGATTAGGGCATTAGCATTTACATTATCTTGGAAGATGCTCTCACCCTGCCATTGTACCTGGGGTAACATCTGACTGTGAGTTAACTGGGGTTGTCTTGAGTGGCATGTAACTGTGGGGGAGTGGCCAGAGCATCTGTAGGCATGGCTAACTGACCTGTATAATGGGAATGTGTTTTCTTTGTTCAGGGCATCATTTTTGACTCAACCTCGCACACCTGTGAGAGGGATCAAAGGGGGTACTGTGCTTAATAAATTTGGTTGCTTGTTCACAGAAGTTGGTATGTTGCAGTTGCATCAAATCTGTAAGAATCTCAGGAAAAAGAACTTAAGACAAGGATGTAGTTAAATTTTGCCAGACATGTCATATATGTCAGCTATTCGGAAAACCACAGGCTGTAATAAAACCTGCACCTTTAATACCTATTCCAGCATTTGAGGAACCTTTCACAAGAGTCTTGATTGATTGCATAGGCCCCCTACCTCAATAAATACTTATTCTCACTTTTTGTTTAATAATAATGCCGACTAAATTTCCAGAGGCAATCCCATTATGCAATATCACAGGAAAAAGGGCTGTCGAAGAATTACTTAAATTTTTTACTCAGTACGGATTAACAGTAGAGGTCAACTCAGATCAAGGATCAAACTTCACATCCAAACTATTCAAGGAGGTTATGAATAACTTGGGGATAAAGCAATTCAAATCTACTGTGTACCATCCACAATCTCAGTAAGACCTAGAGAGATAGCATCAAACACTAAAGACCATGTTGAGAAGCTTATGGTCAGGATTATCCAGATGATTGAGATAAGGGAGTTCCTTTTGTACTTTTTGCGATTTTGAGACGCACCAAATGAATTGACCAAATTCAGTCCATTTGAATTCATTTTTGGGCATGAAGTAAGAGAACCATTAAAATTGATTAAGGAGAAACTAATAAGTCAGAATTCTGAGATCGCCCTTTTGCACTGTGTATCAAATTTTAGAGAATTATTAAATAGAGCTAGAAAGTTGGCTAGACAGCATTTAAAAGTATCACAGCATACAATGAAACAGGAAGCGGGTAAGAAATCACAAATTTGCAGTTTTGCAATTGGGCTAAGGTATTGGTGTTACTTCCAGTAACAGGTGTGCCTTTAAAAGCAAGGTTTAGTGGACCGTATCAAATCAAGAGGAAACTGAGTGAGGTGAACTACTTCATAAGGACTCCAGAGAAGAAGAAATCTCAGTGTGTCATGTGAATATGCTCAAAAGATAGTTTGATGGGGAAGGAAAGCAAGAGGAGAAGGTTTTACTGATAACAGAACAGAACCAAGTTCAGAGGATTCTGAATTGGACATTCCTCAAATCAAATTGGACAATGAGGAAGCTGTCAAAAATAGGGATAAATTATTGAGTTATCTTCCACAAGAAAATCAAAATGACCTGAAAGAGTTATTATCACATGGAAATAGACTGGGAAGTATAACCTAATTGTGCATGATGTAGAGATAGAAATTGCTGTTCCAATTAAGCAACATCCTTATAGGCATAACTGTCTAAAGTTGGTACAGGTTCAGAAGGAGATAGAGTGCATGCTCCAAGATGGCATAATCAAAGTGAGTTAGTGACTGGAGCTCAGCCATAGTCATGGTGCCAAAGCCAGATGGTACCCAATGGTTATGTGTGGACTATCACAATGTCAATGCCGTTACAAAGACTGATGCATATCTAATCCCACAGTTGGAGGATGGTGTCGAAAACGTGGAACAAGCAACTGACATTTCTAAGTTGGACTTGCTCAGAGGCTACTGGCAAGTACTTCTGTCAGAGACAGCGAAGGGCAATTTTGGCTTTCATAACGTCAAATGGACTATACCAGTTCAAAGTCGTGCCATTTGGTATGAAAAATGCTCCAGCCATATTTCAGAGACTGACTAATATAGTCATTGCCAGATTACCCAACTGTGTGGTGTATAATGATGATCTGGTGATTTTTAGTCATTCTTGGAAGGACCATTTACAG
This sequence comes from Chiloscyllium plagiosum, assembly GCF_004010195.1. Lineage (NCBI taxonomy): Eukaryota > Metazoa > Chordata > Chondrichthyes > Orectolobiformes > Hemiscylliidae > Chiloscyllium > Chiloscyllium plagiosum. Next base: position 32,686,149 of record NC_057725.1, read on the forward strand.
CATTTATTGGAGTTGTTCGGTCGACTTCGGCAGGCAGGCTTGCTGATAAACCTGGCTAAAAGTGAATTTGCTAAAGCCCAAGTCACCTTCCTGGGCCATGTTATTGGACATGGACAAATGGCCCCATGGGATGCGAAGACGAAAGTAATTGGGGAATTGCCCACATGGTCGACGAAAAAAGCAATACTACGATTTTTGGGATTAAGTGGATTTTACCAAAAGTTTGTGCCAAACTTTAGCAGTCTGGCTGCTCCAATCATTGAATTGTTAAAAAAGGGCAAGAAGTTTCAGTGGACAGCGGACTGTCAAAACCACTGCCCCAGTATTAGCCACACCAGACTACATGAAGCCTTTCAAGGTGGATATCGATGCCAGTGATGTGGATGTGGGTGCAGTGCTCCTGCAGGAGGATGATGCTAGGATAAAAAGACCCATCAGATATTTTTCCAGGAAGTTGAATGTTCATCAACAGAAATATTTAACAGTAGAAAAAGAGACTTTAAGCTTGGTGTTGGCAACATTTCAGTGTTTATATTACCAGCAATGCATCTGAGACAATCCTATACACTGATCATAAACCAATGACATTTGTAGAAAAATTTAAGGACAAAAATGCCAGTCTGTTTAGATGAAGCTTGTTGTTCCAGCCATTCAAATTGACAATTGTGCATGTGGCAGGTCGAGAAAACGTGATTACTGATGTGTTATTGAGACCTGAATGAGATACGGGGGCATTCGATGGCAGGTGTGCTGCGGCCTGAATTCGCACGTGGTTGTTCAGGTTTGTATTGGTATAATTAATATAGTGTATATATCTGTTTAAACAACTAACCCGTTTGTTTAAAAATGAAGCCATCTTTTGATATTGATTTTTTTTAAAGGGGGGAAGGTGTCACAAAGCTGGTCCTTTTTTTGCTAAAAGCTGTTCTTTTCTCAAGGACACTGTGTCTTTGATTTTTTTTCGGAGGGTCATAAAACTCTCCTGGTTCCGATTAGAGGGTTTAGTACAGAGATTAAAGGGTGTTGAGAGGCCATTTTGCTGATGTGTAAACAGATGAGACTTCAGGCCAACGTGGTCATGTTTTAAAAGTGACCTGTATAATGAAAGGGGAATGGTCAGCTCTCTAATTGAGCAGTTCAGTCCAGAACTAGCTCGGAGTTCAACAGTGAGCTGTGTGGAAACAGGTCATTACAAAACTCTCTCTCTCCTTATGCCCTTCTAACTTCACCCTGAAAGCACCAATTCCAGTTTTTTTTACGGTGTTTTAAGTGGGTTTGCTTACTGGGATTGTTGTGCTTATTGGGGGCGGGGGCGAGAGGGATGTTTCCAATTGGTCAATGTGATAAAAGGTGAACCACTTCAGTCTTTTAAAGACTTTTTCCCTTTAATATTCAGAAGTGTTCTTGCACATGAACTTGTTTTTTGTCTTCCTCTCAATCAACAAATCACCAGTGGTATTTTTTCATCTATTAACCACCAGTAAATCACCCATGTTTTCCAATTGATTAATTTACATGCAAAGCCCAGTACAGGCAATGCAGAGCATCAAAGGTTAGGGAGGGGGTATGCGGGCTAAATCAAAATGGAACTGGAAAGGGAGATAAAAGCACTCCACTTTTACATTTCTGAATCAACCTGAGCAGATAAGACATGAATCCAGGCCTTATGGCTCAAAAGGTAGGGATCACTTACTCTCCTACTCCTTGGATACTACCTGACCTGCTGTGCTTTTCCAGCACCACACTTTGACCACTTCTACAACACACCTTCCTATTTCTGTTTTCAAAAGATTTTCTTGTTCATGAGATATTTTAGAGGTATTTCAGATATTTCTAAATCAACTTGTTGAGATGTTATTACATACCTGGAACAGGTAGGACCTGGACCTGCATTTCCTGAATCAGAGATACTACCATAACATAACAAGGTATCCACACCTCTCCAGTTTTGTTTTAATAACTACTCCAGTTTTATTGTGTAGTACTGCACTATGTACCGCGGAACAGGAAAGTTTTTACACTGGAGTGTCCCTTCACTTTGCAGACGTGTGTCTCCTTGCCTCCTGATTAGTCCCACATACATTAAACCCCAGAAAGCCCAACACTAGTCATCTTCTGAAGCTTGGTTTGAAAATGTATTCAAAAGGAATGGGATAAAGTGCTGTAGAAGGAACTGTCTATCGGGAAACTGGGGGCGTGTTTAATGCACGGAGGATGGGACTAAATGGATAACTTTCCCAGAGGGATGAAACTACAGTACCACTTGAAAATGGAAGCATAAGTCAGACCAGCGTGTACCGTTCGCCAGTTTTACTTTCTCTCCCATTCTGACTACCCCGGAAAAAGGGTGAGGATCTGGGGTGAACGACAGGCAAATTGTTGCTTTCGTTTTAACGCGGCCCCTCCACAGATCTGCAGCAACTTTAGCGCCTAGCCCGCCGAACGGCCGCTCCTCCTATCCCCGACCTTTACCTGAGAGCGGTCCCAGAGTCAGCAGCAGCACTAACACCGGGACCAGAGGCAGCAGCGTGCTCCTCACCCGGCTCATGGTCTCTCCGTATCGTCCGAATCCCGGCCCCGAGTCTCTCTCGTTGTAAACCCAACATGAACCAGCAGCTTCCGTTCCGCCCGAGTTTCACTTTCACCGAGTTACGGCGGGGATTGGGCGGAGCTGGGGGACAGCCTGAATGAGGAAGGACATGAGGAGGAGCCATTGGCACATTACACTTGTCATATGTTTAGAAATATCTGTATATTAAATATTATATTTATGATACGCAATGTTACGTAACACATTTCCAGTACATCGATAAAACAGTAAACTTTATAAAGTGTTTTGCCGTTTATTTTCTTCAGCTCTGAAGAAGTGTTTATGGGTTTATCAGTTGTTGATCAGAAAAGGCATGACCTGCTGTACAAACAGGCGATTCGGGAGCAGGTGCCTGCTGCCCTTCGAGCTTGCTCCACCGTTCAGGAAGATCATAGCTGATTTAATTGTGGCCTCAATTCTCTTACACATCTCCAAGTCAGTCAAGAATCTAGCTCCTTCTGCCTTTAAAAGAAAGTATGCAATGATCTTGCTACCACTGCTATGTGGGGAGGGGAGTCCCACAGGCTCACGATGAGAAACACAGCTTCTTCTCACTTGTTCTCAGTTTGTGAGACTCCTTATTTTTAACCTGTGTTCTCTAGTTTTTGAAAGGCATCTAGGGGAATGGGGAGAAAGTTGGAATATGACATGCCGGTAGTGGATCAGCCACGATTCTATTCAATGGTGGATCAGGCTTAAAAAAAAAGTGAATAATTTACTCCGTTCCTAGTTTTTAAGTTTAAATTATCTCCTCGATGGCAAAAGCATTCACTCTGTTAGACCGTCGGGATTTTATGTCTCAATAACATTGTATTTTAATCTTCTAAACTGAAATGAACACAACCTGTCCAACTTTTTTCTTATAAATCCATCCCTTCAACTCTGGAATCAGTCAAGTGAACCTTCATTGAAATCTCGAGTCGTACGGGAGTCTGTGATGGACTTTTTTTTTAACTAGGAGAAAATGAGGACTGCAGATGCTGGAGATCAGAGTTGAAAAATGTGTTGCTGGAAAAGCGCAGCAGGTCAGGCAGCATCCAAGAAGCAGGAGAATCGATGTTTCGGGCATAAGCCTTTCTTCCTGAAGAAGGGCTTATGCCCGAAACGTCGATTCTCCTGCTCTTTGGATGCTGCCTGACCTGCTGCGCTTTTCCAGCAACACATTTTTCAACTTTTTTTTCATAATGTATGTCAACTTCTTAATTGAGTGGAGTGCAAGCCTGATAGTTAAATTTGCAGATGACAAAAAGGAAAGGAAGTTTTATTATTATCCATTCACAGGATCAGGATGTCACTGATGAGGCCAGCATTTATTGCCCATCCTTAATTGCCCAGAAGGCAGTAGAGAATCAACCACGGTGCTGTGGGTCTGGTGTCACATGTAGGCCAGACCAGATAAGATTGGCAGAATCCTTCCCCTAGAAGATGTAAGGTGAACCATATGGGTTTTTCCAACAATCAACAATGGATGTATGGTCATAATTAGACCTTTAATTTCAGATAAATATTTTTAAATTCCACTATTTGCCATAGTGGGATTCAAACCCAGGTTCTCGGAACATTAATAACAAACAAAAATAGAGCATGCTGGAAAAACTTTGCTTTTCTACCATTGTAGCTAACTTTATGGATGCTTAAGACACTAGTTTGAAACTAACGTTTCTTGCCATCAAATTGAAAGCAAAATTCCATATATTGCTCACTCTTGCCTTGAGGATTCTTAGCTATGAGACGTAAGAGATGACATATCTGAACTAGTCTATTTTCAGGTTGGTTCAGAGTATGTTTTTCTAAGGAACTATCTTGAATATATTATGAATTAATTTTCAATGTAATGAATTTGATTTGTCCAATTGTTAATATAACTATAAGCATGTGCAAGTTTTGCAGTGCCTTTCTTACAAGCTCCATTAGTTTGGGATGCTTATTCTATTTTACATTAAATCTACTCTAATGGGACCCATAAACTACCCATTTCTTTTCTGTGCCACTTAAAATTTTTACACAAACTGATTCTACATTTTCATATTTGAAGACATGATCATTACTTGCTATTGTGCTGACCTCATTCATTATTAACTGAGCTAATCCACATCCTTTCTCTTTCCTTCTTTCCTTCTGAAATGTCATCTCTTCAGTTCCCAGCCTCCGTCGCTTTGCAACTATGTAAGGGCTATCATAATATACCCATTTACTCTTTTTTTGCTGTAATTCATCCTTGTTTTAATTTCAGATAAACAGCCTTTGTCTTTACCACTTTCCACTATGCTATCCCATTTGCTGTTGTGCTCTTCTGTCTGTAAGCTTTACAGGACTTTGTCTCACTCTGGTCATCACTCTCTTTATTAACTTCATAAATTTTTTTATCACAATGAAATTCAACTCTATTTAGTTTAAAGCCCCCTTTGCAGGCTGAGGTATAGAATTTATCAGGACCTAGGTCTCAGCAAGGTTCAAGAAAAACCATAAATCAGAAATAGGTCTTTCAGCTCTTCAAATCTGCTTCATCATTCAATGAGGTCATGGCTGATCTGATAATCATTAACTTCACTTTCCTGAATTTCCCTATAACCCTTGATTCCCTTACTGATTACAAATTTGCCCATCTCAGTCTTGAACATACTTTGTGACTCAGCCCTCTGCAATAAAGAACTTGACAGATTCAATACCCTTGGAGAAAGAAATTCATCATCTTCATCTGAAATGGGTGACCCCTAATTTTCACATTTTGCCCTCTGGTCCTAGACTCTCCCACCAGGGGAAACATTCCCCCTTTCAAGTCCCCCAAGAATATATTTCAATGTCACCTCTTACTTTTCTAAATTCCAGTGAGTACAGGCTCAACCCATTCAATGTCTCCTCACTAGAAGATTCCTCCATACCCAAGGTAAACCTTACTGAACATTGTTTTTTGCATTGTCACCAGTGCCTATATATATTGTCTTAGATAAGAGGCCCAAAACTGTTCATAGCATCCAGCAAATGACATCCTGATCATACATCTCCCTCTTGCTCTGGTACCAAGTGACACAAAAACCATCCCACTCACACCAATTGTTGAGTCACATACTCAACTCTCTGATCGTACTTACCCTGGGCCAGTTTGCTCATAATTTAGGTAGTAATACATAGATTACCACCAATGATTTGTGTTTTTAAAATTCAGCCTCTAGTTTCCTCATTGTCCCTCAGCACACTATCTTCCTTAGGAGTTGTTGGTACCCACACGGACCAAGACAATCTGACCCGACACCCCTCTCCAGCGTCAGGACTTCAAAGAGATGATGGGGATCTCATCCATGATCTGAAGAGTCCTGCATCACTTTTTATTAAGGAAAGATCAGCTGGGTTTTGTACCATTAAGGCACTTGATTGGATAGTGGCAGGCTCTCCTTGACATCAAATGTCCTGTCAGTGGAAGTGGCAGCCAGGGCCCTGTAGTGTCACCAGGGTGGTGGTGACTTATTGCCAATGCACTACTGAGGTGGGGGGTGGTGGTAAATTATGTATTAGAAAACGGCTAGATTTTTTTTAAGTAGAACAGTTTTGTTGACAGTTCTTTGATTATCTGTGATCAGATATTACTAATTTAGGATTAATAGTAATCTTAGCATTAGCTTGGGCTATGGGGACACTATTGAAAAATATTCAGTAAAGAAATTTGAAGTACAAATCTAGTTGCTGTAGTAGTGACCATGACAACAATTATGAACTGTTGCTTTGAAAAAAGTATAAGAACTTCCACGTTTACAGATAACTTGAATCCATCAGGCAGGAATCAAATAATTTTATTGTAACATGTATTTTACAGTGAGGAAAAACAAAATACAGTGAAAAACATTTCCACTTTTGCCATGATCTGATGCAATTTTGAATAGTTTAAAAAAGGGGAAAAAAATGAAGATGTAGCTTAGAAGCCATCAGTCCTGAGCCAGTCCATTATCAATACCTGTGCTGCCATGCCCCCTCTACTCCCTTGTCACTGTCTACAACGGACCCAACCAATATTCAAGTTGCCACTCTTCATGAGCAGTCTTTAGCAAATAGTATAAAGGAGAATTCTAAAGCTTTGCATAGGTATGTGAGGAATAAAAGGATGACGAGAGTAGGAATAAGGCCAGTCAAAGACAGAAGTGGGAAGTCGTTTGTGGACCCTGTGGAGGTCCAAGAGGTGCTAAACGAACATTTCTCATTGGTTTTCACTCAGAAAAGGCAAATATTATAGAGGAGAAGAAACGAGATATTAGACTAGAAAGGATCAAGGTTAGTTACGAACAGGTGTTATCAGTTTTAGAGGGAGTGAAAGTAGACAAGTCCCTTGGACCGGATAGGATTTATCAGAGGATTCTCTGGGAAGCTAGGGAAGAGTTAGCAGAGTCTTGGATTTGATATGAGTCATCATTGTCTACAGGTTTAGTACCTGAGGACTGGAGGATTGCAAATGTTGTGCCCTTGTTCAAGAAGGGCAGTAGAGATGACCCAGGTAATTTTAGACCAATGAGCCTTACTTCTGTTGCAGGAAAGGATTATAAGAGATAAGATTTATAATCATCTAGCAAGCAACAATTTGATTTCAGATAGTCAACATGTTTTTGTCAAGGGCAGGTCGTGTCTCACAAACCTGAGTTTTTTGAAAAGGTGACCAAGCATGTAGATGAGGATAGGACAGTTGACTTGTTATATGTGGACTTCAGTAAAGCCTTTGATAAGGCTCCACGTGGTTGGCCGTTGGAGAAAATGCAGAGGCATAGGATTCAGGGTGATTTAGCAGTTTGGAGTAGAAACCGGCTTTCGGGGGGGGGGGGGGGGGGTGCAAGGTATAGGTGGATGGCTTAGTAAATTTGCAGATGACACTAAAGTCGGTGGAGTAGTGGACAGTTTGGAAGAATGTTACAGGTTGAAGGAGGACTTGGATAAACTGCAAAATTGGGCTGAGAGATGGCAAATGGAATTCAATGCAGCTAAATGTGAGGCGATTCACTTTGGGATAAATAACAGGAAGGCAGAGTACTGGGTCAATGGAAAGATTCTTGGTGGTGTGTAGAGGGATCTTGGAGTCCATGTACATAGATCCCTGAAAGTTGCCACCCAGGTGGATAGTGCTGTTAAGAATGCATAAGGTGTGTTAGGTTTCATTGGTAGAGGGATTAAATTCCCGAGCCGCAATATCATGCTGCAACTATACAAAATGCTGTGCGGCCGCACTTGGAATATTGTGTACAGTTCTGGTTGCCATATTTCAGGAAGGATGCAGAAGTATTGGAAAAGGTGCAGAGGAGATTTACCAGGATGTTGCCTGGTCTGGAGAGAAGCTCTTATGAAGAAAGGCTGAGAGACTTGGGTCTTTTCTCATTGGAAATAAGAAGGCTAAGAGGAGATTTGATAGAGACATACAAGATGATCAGAGGATTAGATAGGGTAGATAGTGAAAGTCATTTTCCTAGGATGATGACATCAGCTTGCACAAGGGGACATAGATCTATCATCCCTCAATTTGTAGTTAAGACAGATGTCAGAGGCAGGTTCTTTACTCAGAGTGGTAAGGGCTGGAATGGCCTGCCTGCCAATGTAGTTAACTCAGCCACATTAGGGAGATTTAAACAATCCTTGTATAAGCATATGGATGATGATGAGATAGGGTAGGGGGACGAGCTGAGAATAGTTCACAGGTGGGTGCAACGTTGAGGGCTGAAGGGCCTGTTCTGCGCTGTATTGTTCTATGTTCTATTACCATTCACCAAAAATTAAACAAGACCAGTCATATATATGCAGTGACTATAAAAGATTAGTGGCTGATAGTGCAATGTACTGGTTTAAGGACTGTCTCCTCAAAATGTTTCCCCCATCACAATGCTTACAAGTTAGGAGAACTTGGCTGAAAGGATGCAGTTCAAGTAATAGTCAGGAATCTTGACACCATTCAGCATGAAGCAGTAAGCTTGATTCACAACCCCTCCACTAACAAATGGAGGGAGTACAATGCACAATGGCAACATTGTGTCCGTTTACAATGCAGTAACTCACCAAGGCTCCTTTGATTATACCTTCCAAACCAACAACTCCTACCACCCAGGACAAGGACAACAGATGTATAGGAACATCACTTGTAAGTTGTTGGACATTACCCCCAATTTGAACTTTATTTCCATATTTTTAATTGTTGCTGTATTACCTTTAGATACACTGTAGATGTTCAAGATGGCAGCTGACTACCATTTCCTTAGAGGCAATTAGATATGCAAAAGATGCCCATTTTTGCAGAACAAACAGAAAAGTCAAAAATACAAATTAAAAGGTGTGTTTAGAGTCATTGCCAAATAATGGATGTTAAAGAAAAGGGAGGTGAAGAGGTTTAGAGGGGAAGATTATTACAGGAGCAATTCAGAGCTTCAGACCAAAGGTACAGATGCTCATGGTGGGAAGCATAGAGGAAATGATTGTAGGAGAAAACCCACAGAAGTGATCACAAATGGGTATGAACAATTTGACTGAGAATTTTAAATCAAAAGTACTGGGAACAAGGAGGCAAAATAAGTCAAAGCACATATGGGGGGGGGGGGGGGGGGGGTGGTCTGTGTGTGTGGCTTTCCTGTGTACCTTTGTGGTGAATTCTCCGTTCCGTTTTGTCTGTACCATCACGTCTAGGAATGGGAGTTGGTTGTCCTTTTCTTCCTCTCTCGTGAATCGGATTCCTGTGAGTGTGGAGTTGATGATCCGGTGTGTATTCTCTATTTCCGTGTTTTTAATGATTACAAAGGTGTCATCAACGTATCTGACCCAGAGTTTGGGTTGAATTTGTGGTAAGACTGTTTGTTCTAACCTTTGCATTACTGCTTCTGCTATGAGTCCCGAGATCGGTGAGCCCATGGGTGTTCCGTTGATTTGTTCGTATATCTGGTTGTTGAATGTGAAGTGTGTTGTGAGGCACAAGTCCAGTAGTTTAAGTATGCCGTCTTTGTTGAGCAAAACTATTGTAGTGTACAAAATACCATGCAAGGACTGCACAAAACACTATATAGGACAAACAGGAAGACAGCTAACAATCCGCATACATGAACATCAACTAGCCACGAAACGACACGAACAGCTATCCTTAGTAGCCACACACGCAGACAACAAGCAACATGAATACGACTGGGACAACACTACTATCATAGGGCAAGCCAGACAGAGAACAGCCAGGAAATTCCTAGAGGCATGGCATTCATCCACAAACTCCATCAACAAACACATCGACCGGGACCCAATATACCAACCACTACAGCGGACAGCTGAAACTGACAACCGGAAACGGCAGGGACAGACCACTATAAACACCGGAGGAAACAACAAAGAAGCGCTTC
>NC_057725.1:32696748-32757299 GCF_004010195.1 Chiloscyllium plagiosum
CAGCAGGGACAGGCCACTACAAATGCCGGAGGAAACACCACAGAAGCGCTTCACAGGAGGCTCCCAAGCACTGAGGATGTCACCTAGATAGGGGATGAAACGTTTGCAACAAAAACTTCCAGCTCGGCGAACAGAACCACAGCAACTGTATTTATAGATCATGGCATTTGAACATTTATATTTTCTCATTAGAATACATTTAATTACAAATTGTCTTTGTATTACAAACATAATTTTGGTATACAAACATATATGGTATACAAATATAATTTTGTATTAACCACCATCCACATATAGTGGAAACAATGAAGCAATAATTCAGCAGTTCATAAGCATAAGGGCAACATTAATTATAGTATTTTTTGGTTGGCTACAACACATTTTATTATTTCTTATGGGTAAAATCTCTCTTTGGAGATAGATTACCCATTATTCACTATTCAAGAACTGATCATTATAAAAAATTAAGGCAGAGCACTTTCTGACACATATTCATTGGGAAAAGATGGATTGCATTGCCAGGGATATGAAAATAAGAAACTATCATAGGTAAAGCAACAGCAAACCATAGAGGAGGGAAGGAGTATAACAAATACTGTTACTGTACTTGCTTTTATGATTTTTAGATTACACCATATGGAGCATCTTGTCGTTACCGACAGGTTACATAATAAGGCAACATCAAGGGATGGGTATATGAATAGGAAGGTTTAGAGGGATATGAGCCATGTGATGGCAAACGGAACTAGATTAGGTTACGATATTGGTCGGCATGGACGAATTGGACCAATGGGTTTGCTTCCATGTTGTACATCTCTGTGTGACTCTAAGTCTCTTCTGAAGAAGGGTCATTGGACTCAAACATTAACTCTGCTTTCTGTCTACAGGCGCTGCCAAATCTGCTGATTTTCTCCAGAATTCCTGCTTTTGCTTCAAGTCCCAATACTTTGGAAGCTATGGGAATATTTAATTATGTATCCAATTAAATTTTACAGATAGTTTGAAGATTTCTCTAAAATTTTATGAAGTGGCTCTAAGGTACATTATAGAAAAAAAAATCTAATTATTAAAAGTAACTCACCATTGATAATACTTCAGTTTTAATTAACTTTAGCAACAAAGACATGATCAGATACATTAAAATTCAAACTCGTGTAGCCAACAAAATTTAACACATGCAATACCATGGTCCAGCTATTCTGTTTTCGTAGAACTTGGCTAAATTCTTAGCATGATGGAACTAATGTTTACCATGAGGTCATCTTCCAGAGCTCTGCTAATTTGTAAGCTGCTTTTAAAAATGTTGGACAAAGATCTCTGATTGTACTTGGGAGTGACCTACTGCAGGGCCTAACTGCAGATAGCCAACATTTAATCAACAAGTTTTAATTCTATTCAAATAAAGTTGATTCTCCTACAAATTGAGGACTTACACTGAAATCCTTTATAAATCTGTTGGTCTATGCTGCCTTAGGAACAAAATGGTAATTATATTGGGGTGATGCATGTTTATGGTATACAATTTTGATACACTCATCTTTGCATTTGCCATCTCCTGGAAGAAAATGGCAGGTACCCACAGAATTGGTGAAGGAACTGCCAGCTCATGTACACCGGAGTTGTACTATTTTTTTCTAGCTTGAGTTATTGTTTCATTTATTAAAATATGCTATTAACACATTTTCCAGTTCCAAAAGCAGAGTTTTAAAGTTATAATCCATACCAGTGACAAAACATGTTTTTTTGTCTCTATAATTCAATTTAAAAAAAAGTATCTATGTCAACTTTACAAATGACAGTCTTACAATAAATAGTAATTTCATTATGGTAATAAATTTGATGAAATTCCTGGGGTGAGGTTGAGTTTTACTGGTAGTGATCAATAGCTTGTCTACTTGGTGATTCAGTGAACAAATTGATAAATCTTGGGTTTACAGACTGCAAAACAATTCCATTGTAACTAAACTCTTTGGGGGGAAAAAACTTTTTGCCAAACAACCTGCTTCATTCAGTCTGAGGTTTTAATGGGAAGAGAGATGTACTTCTAAAAATCTGGATAGAACATAGAGAATTCCATATTTAAAGTCAGCCTTGAAATATAACAAAATTTGATGAAATCTCATGTACAATTGGAGAACTGAAATAAATTACAAATCTAAAACTGCTGTTGTATTTTCTCAATGATGTGCACATCAAATTCGGTCACCAGAATGGGCTAAAATTGAAAAAACACCTTTACACCTTTTATTTTTCTCAAATGTTTAACAGTCTCACACATTTTAACCATTAAACTCTACCTAGGTTGTATCAGATAGTAAGCTTCACCTCCCCTTATTGATAAATAACTTTGTATTTATAATGTGCCATGTATCCACTGGAAATCTTAAAGTTCATGTCCAATGGTTTAATGTGATGGTGATATTACATAGCAAAAATGTAAAGTTCTCACAAACAGTAATGTCACAATAATGATCAGATAACACTGTATTGTGATGCTGACTGAAGATTAAATATTCACCAGGACACCTCTATGAAACAGTGCCACCTGAGACACCAGAAAAGATATCAGTTTCATGTCTCATTTAACTTTTTTTGTAGCAAACTGGTATTTCCACAAGACCATAAGAAATGGGAACAGGAGAAGGCCATTCAGCCCCGTAAGCCTGCTCCACCATTTAATAGGATCATGGCTGATGGCATTCCTCACACCCATTTTGCCGCCTTTTTCCCGTTACCTTTCATTCCCCCACTGATCAAGTATCTATCTTAGCCTAAATATAGATATTGAATCTGCCCCACAGCTTTCTGTGGCAAATAGTTCTAAAGACTCTTAACCCTTAGGAGAAATTCCCGCTGATCTGTCTTAAATTGGCATCCCTTTATTCTGATACTACCTTCTGGTCTTAGACTTTCCCACAAGGAGAAACATCCTCTCAGCATTTACCAAGTCAAGCCCATTAAAATCCTATATCTTTCAATGAGATCATCTCTCTTTCTTCTAAACGCCAATGAATAGAGCCCCAATCTGCGTGGCCTTTACTCACAAGTTAATCCACTGAAATGACAGTTTTTCTGAATGAAACTTTAAATTTATCATTATTATTTTACTGCCCATCTCTTTCTCACACAATCTAGTCTACTGCCTTTGCTGCTCACAACGTGGTCTCCTCTACATTGGGGAAAACGAAGCGTAGACTGGGTGACTGCTTCACAGAATACTTCTGACCCTGAATTTCCAGTTGCCTGCCACGTCAACACACCACCCTGTTCCCTGGTCAATATCTCGGTCTTGGGCTTGGGCTTGCTGCAGTGCTCCAGTGAAGCTCAGCATAAGCTGGAAGAACAACACTTCATTTTCAACTTGGGCATTCTGCCCAATATCGAGTTCAATAACTTTAGAGAGTTTGAACTCTATGTCCTAGCCCCCACCCCACACACCAGGCCTTGTTATCAGATAAAAACTAAAAAAAAACTGCAGATGCTGTAAAACAGAAACAAAAGCAGAAGCTGCTGGAAAAACTCAGTAAGTCTGGCAGTATCTGTGAAACAAAATCAAAGTTAATGTTTCGGGACTGGTGACCTTTCTTTAGATCTCTCAGAAAGATCTGAAATGTTAACTCTGATTTCGCTTTTATCACAGTCTGCTATTACACACAACCCATTATTAGGCACAAACAAGTCTCCATTAGTAGCAACTCACCCTCCTACCCAGATTGTTATCCACTCCTGTGTCTATCCAGCTGTTCTTCTCTCTCTTTGAACTCTATTGCCACCTACTGTTTACTCCCTACATCCCACCACCACCACCACCCCTCCCCATCCATCTTTGGCATAAAATCAACATTTTCCTAGTTACCATCAATTCTGAGGAATGATTACTGGACCCCAAACATTAACTATCTTTTCTGATGCTGCCAGACCTGCTGAGTTTTTCCAGCAAATTTATTTTTTCTAACATCTGGTATTATAATGGTTCAGCTCACCCACATGATCAATCCATGTGTGAGGATCGATAATACTTAGGCAGGGTATTTCCCTGTGAAGAACACTGCAGCTGGGAATAATCGTCATCTAGTATTGTCCATCTGGAGTTACTAATAAAAATCAGCTGGATAGTAGTCAATTGAAAGTCCTGCCCTAACTCACAGGGTAAAGAGGTAAGAAGTGTAAATAATGGAAATTAATTTAGTCAAAGTCGGCTGTTTTTACATATAACTGAGCCTACCACCCCAAATTTAATTGCTGACTATAACAAACAATATTTAATTTGCCTACTGAACAAGTATAATCCTACTAGAAATTCCAGATAACCAGAATCCAATTGGAAATAAAAACAGCAGGAAATGCTCAGTATGTCTGGGAGCATTAGTGGACAGAGAAACAGAGTTAACATTTCAGGTCAAGAAACTGTATTCTGAACCATTCAAACAATTAATCATTTCAAACTGGATTTTGTTTTTGTTTTAATATTTACCAGATATACAAAATGAGTGTTTAAAGCAGAATGGTAAATGCCAGTTGTGTGCAAACAAGTTAAAGTAAAACTTGCATCATCTAAATTCGTCGTGTTCAAAACAGATGCAAGAAGTCTTTACATTTATCTTAAAAAACCAGATGCATACTTTTTTCCATCACTTCTTGGGTTTCTGGATGAATAACCTCACAGCTGATTCCTATGCCCTGATCAGATTCTTCTGGTGTAAGTTCTATACTTGTTACAGATGAGAAGAGACCATTTTTATTAACTTCAGGCTTAGTATGAGCCACTGGACCTATGAAGGGCTGCTTTCCTGCAAACCACCTAATTTCAATTCCTTGAGGTGCATAATCAGTCAGTTCAACGGTAAAAGTTGCCACTTTGTTTTTCTCTGGTTGCGTTGGGTTACATTTGATTTCCGACAGAGTGGGAGGAGAACCTTAAAACAGAACAGAACGTACAAATATTGAGTGTGCACATTATCTACAGTGATAATTTGTCTCAATGTTACAGTAAACGTTCTTGACATAACTTTAGCAAATTGAATTACTGTTCTCATATTGAACAGCAGGAATCATGAGAAATCAAAAGCTGGACCAAGGAAATATTTGGGAGTGACAATTGAGATAAACATTCTTTTAGATTAGATAGATTAGATTCCCTACAGTGTGGAAACAGCCCTTCGGCCCAACAAGTCCGCACCGACCCTCCGAAGAGTAACCCACCCAGACCCATTTCCCTTTAACTAATGCACATAACACTATGGGCAATTTAGCATGGCCAATTCACCTACCAGAGGGATGTCATTTTTAGTAAGGCCATAAAATGAATTTCCCAGATTATTTGCACTCCAGAATACGAAAATAATTAGTAGAAGCACCAAAAGGCTGAAAAAGGCAAATTTTTTTTCTGCTTAACAGTTCAGAACACAGCATGAAATTACTGAACTGTTAGAAAGGCATGGATAGTCAACATAGGTTTACAAAAGGTGGCTCATCTTTTGGGTGAGGCCTAACAGTAGCACCCTCTGCACAGTAAACAAATGCACCTAACAGGGTGGTTTTAACAGCAACTAGTCCTGACATCTCACCTAACTCTCAGTAATGACTTCAAATTCCACATCTGGGATCAGACTTGGACTGCCATTCTAAACTTAATGTGAATAACCCAAAGAGCAGTGTTTGATCATTTAGCAAGTTCCAGTCTTCTGAAACCAATGAATTGGTACATTCACCCATCTGGGCCCATTTATAATGAATATAAAAGCACTGGAAATAGGTATTTAGGAGCAGGTGCCACTTTTATGAATGATATTTCTTTAAAACCATGATAAATTCAATTCTATTCTTGTTTCATAAATCATTCAATGCTCAAGTTTCTGCAGTAATTAGAGTTTTGCACAATTTTAAACATACCTGGAAGCTTCAAACATAGATGCTTTTGAATAGGTTTGGGTAAAGCTTTATGTGTCACCTCAAATATAATTTCCTTGTTATCATCCAAAGCTGTTGGTGTTAACTCCATGCTGGAAACTAACTGATAATAGCCACTTTCTTCCTTCTTAGGCTCTGTGGTTGTGACTCCACTGGAGACATACTTGTTATTCATTCGCCATCTGGCAGACAATTCATTTCCAGAAAAATTTTTTACTTGGCATTTAAGAACAAGGCGCTGTCCATAGGATGGAACTTCTGGCTCCAGAACGATGTCAGAAACTACTGGAATTCCTATTTGGAAACAAGATACTGTTCATCAAGCATTTTTTTCTCCATCCAAACTGATTCCACATCATGACCTATTGTACCTATATCACCACTCAGCATGCACTAGTTAACAAAGCTACCCAATTCATTTTTGTTTCCTTTTACTATTCCCCAAGAATGCCAAACATCATTGTGAGAATATGTATAGGGTATATGCAGGCAGGTAAAGAGTTAAGTTCTGAGTTTTGTCAGATAAGAACTTAGAGTTAACAATTCAGTGCTGAAGGCAAGGGTAATGGGTTAACAAGGTGGAAAAGCAGTAATTATGTATAGACATTTAACAATATTGGAAGCGTTCAGTATGAAAAGTCAGTCAACAAGGAGAAAAGTATCGATTATATGAATCCAGTTAAACAAGTTAAGAACATTCATTGTATAACAGTAAAGGGCTTGGTCTCTGCTATTGATACTCATTAATTGTAACGATCACTCAATTAATATGTACGTTGCCTTATCTGGATGCTCCTCTCTGTAAAATGACTTTATAGTTCCTTGAGAAACTGTTTGAGAGAAGACCGAGAACTTGTGTCTCTATGCACATGGGTGATCATTCTCCCTCCCTTTGGGGCCCAGAATAAAGAAGGAGGCAAAACCATACAGGTGTCTCTGAGTGTTTTGCTTCGACTGAGGGGGAAAAGGGATGACACTATTTGCACATTTAGTTCCTGTCTTGGTCACCTTGTAACTACATATCTGTAATTGCTGTCAAGTCATACTCATTTCATTTCTATTTGTGCTTGCCAACTTGCCTACCTTGTTAAGAGTGCTGTGTGCATTCAGATAGAAAGCCTTGAGTTTTGACTTTTTCTAGTTCTAATTTCTGCTGCACAGCTCTGAATATATTTTCTATCCCATGTCACACTTGGATTATCATTCATCTCTTCAATACCCTGCACCGCTGCTTTCACACTTCTTTTTGATTTTTTTAAACTTCACCAATTGAACACTTTTCTCCTTATGCTAATTATACAATTTGCCAGGAAACCGATCCCAACATGGTTCAAATGAAGCCCTTCCCAACAGAACCTCTCTTTCTCCAGTCCTGGTGCCAATGCCCCATGAATCAGAATCATTTCTCCCAAACCAATCTTTGAGCCATATATTTACCCCTTTAATCTTAAATTTGCATATGGCTCAGATATTAATGCAGAGATAACCACCTTTGAGATTCTGTTTAATTTAGCCCTGAGCTGCACAAAATCCTCTCAGCAGAAACTCTTTCTGAGTCCTATCTATTGCGTTGATGCATACATGGACCATGATAATTGGATTCTTCCCCTCCTCCTCCAAGTTCCTCTCCAGTCCAGAAGAGATATCCTGAATTCAACACCATTAGGGAACACAACCTTTGGGACTGTCTGTCTTTGTTGCAGGAGAACAGGATCATTATCCAATTACTACTACGTACCTAATTTCTCCACCAAAGCATGTCACCATCCCACCCCACCTCTCCTCTAAAGTCAATGAACATGTCTGCACCAAGAGCAAGAACCTCACATCCTATTGGATAAGATGACTGGCTAAGGCTCCTCCAAAGCTAAATTATAGATCTTATACATGCTATACTTTCAGTCCACTCTCCTGCTACGTACCACAAGCATACTTGATGTCATTAACCTAAGGGTGTGACTTTCTCCTGAAAGCATCCAGTATCTCTCTTCCTCCTGGACGTGTCGCACTGTCCACAGTTCTGAGTTCAGCTCATTGACTCTGACCTTAAGCTCCTCAAGCAACACTTGCTGTGCATGTGGTGCACCAGTTTCCACAGCTGCAAACCATCACCTGCCCAGCCATCTTAATTTATTCTAATTAATTAATGAGTCTATCAAATATTGTTAAAGGTGAACTTCTGAACTGTACTCTTCAGCTGTGTTAATGTTTCCTGATTTAAATTGACTGACCAAAAGACATGGAGGAAATACCCACCAATCACCTACTTGTTCTTCTGTAATGTCGCACTTTGGCTATTAAAAGGAAGAAACAAGGTACAGATCTCCTTAGCACTGATTTTTGTCTCTCACTGTCACTGCCCTTCTCATACAGACCTACTTTCATGGCTCTTCATGCTGACTCCCTGTTCTCTTACACTGTTTCTAAAGCATAAGCTCCCTTGCTTCAATGATGGTGACCTTATTACACACTCTTCCCAGTCTGCTTCAGTGCTTTTACTGCACACTCCTCCAAGTTCACTTCAATTCTGACTATTGCATATTCCTGCCAGTCTTCTCCACTTTCTCTTTGTTAATCAGTTCTCAATTCATATATTTCCCATCAATCCACCTGTTGTGATTTAATTACTAGCCTCTTGTGTGGAATCTAAATCAAAAGTTTTCTGGAAATCCAAAATACATCACATCTACTGGTTCTCCTTTGTCAAGTGCTACCTCTTTACTAACACTAATTTCATTTTGTTCTTCAGATTCACAAATCCCATAGTCATTTATTATTTCCCAGAGATTTTCTGTATCTTCTTCCATGAAGATGGTTACTTTGTGGCTATTTAACATTTTTGCCATTTCTATTTTTTTAAAAACTATAAATTCTCCTGTTCCCCCACTGTAATGGGCCCACACTTGTCCTAATTCATCCTTTCTCTTTCAAACACAAAAATGCTTTTACAGTCCTCTTTTATGTTCCTCTCTATATTTATTTTATATTTTCTGCTCTTAATCAGTTTCTGGGTCCTTTCTAAAAATCAAAATTGCTCCCAAATCTCAGACTTGCCACATTATCTGGATTCTTCGTAAGATGCTGATTAATGTCATCTTTAACTTCTTTCATTAACCATGTTTGATTTACTTTTCCTTTTGTGCGTTTGTGCCCGAGAGGAATGTATATCTGTGAACAACCATTTGGTAGTTCAAAATTGCCTAATCCTGACTTGGCTCCTCAATGCACTGCCCTAAAAACCCATCTCATATACACTGCAGCAATTTAACCTCCATAGCATTGATACTGATTTAGTTTTTCCAGAGGTTAGGGGAGTTCAAATCTAGGGTGCATATTTTTAAAGTGAAAGGGGAAAGATTTAAAAGGGACCCAAGGGCAACCTTTTCCACAGAGGGGGCTTCATATGTGGAATGAACTGCCAGAGGAGGTGGTAGATGCAGGTCTGACATTTAAACAAGGACAGGAATAGATACGATTGAGACGGATATGTACCAAACGCAGGCAAATTGGACTTGTTAAGATTGGGAAATTTCATCAGTATGGATGAGGTGGATTGAAGGGGCCACTTCCATGCTGCATGACTCTATGTATAAATTGAAGCTAACTAGAATTATACATGTTACATTCATGTTTTATTTTCTGATTTACACCATGTCCAACATTGTGACTACACTTGGTAGTCTGTAAGAAAAAGAATTCTCAATGTTTTACTTCCCTGGCTGCTGCTTAATTTTAGCCAAGCTGATTATAAATCTTGAATCTTTGATGTAACATCCTCTTTTACTAATTTTTACTTTGGTTTACTTTTGTTGATTTTATTTTACTCAGCCTTAATTTAATAAATGTCACAACCATTGGTAAACCTTACAAATGTACAGACTGGGAGAAACAGGGGTGATTTGGTCCTGTGGACATTCTCTACCAATCAATATGATCATGGCTGATCTCTTTGTATTTCATATTCTAATATCCCATTTACTCATGGTAATATTCTATTCCTTTGTCTAACAAAAATATATTTACCTTTGTTTAAAAGTATACAATCAGCTGCCTCTATCACCTTCTTAAAGCAGAGTTTCAAAAAGTCGCATAGCAATCAGTGAAAATAATTCACCTCATCTCTGTCCCGACAGGCAATACCTAGTTTCTTTTGAACAGTGCTCCCTATTTCTGAACTCACCCATGAGAGGAAACACCCTTCTCATGCTGACTCTATCAAGACCATTCAAGATTTATATCAAATCACCCCTCACTCTTCTCAACTCCTGTTAAAACAAGCCCAATCTGTTCAACATTTCCTCTTAGTACAATCACTAATCCTAGTACTATAAATCTAGTAAATCATCTCTGAATCCTTCCAAACATTTGCATTCTTCCTTCAATAAGGCGGCCAAAAATTCTCTCTCAGTATTTGTGACGTGGTCTCACTCATTGAATGAAGCATAATATCCTTACTTTTATATTCAATTTCTCTTGTAGTAAAGGTTAGCATTCAGGTAGCCTTTTCGATCATCTGCTGAACCTGCATACTAATCTTTTACGATACACATCAATATATCTAAATCACTTTGCACCTTAGATTTCTTCAATCATTCCTCATCTAAGTAATAGTGTGCTGTTTTGTTCTTTTCACCAAACTGAACAACTTCACATTTTTCACATTACATGCCATCTATTATTACGTATAGGATGTAGTGATGTTAACTATGCCTGCAGAAACATTTTGACTTGGGGACATCTATCACCAGTAACTGATAAGCTTTTTTTGGGTAGGTGGCCATTTTGATGCTTATCTTTGCATTGATACCACTTAACCCACTTTTATTCTTCTTGCCAAGGTGATCAATTTCATATATTTTCACATTTTACAACTTCTGTAAGATATTTGTCCACTCACTCAACCTATATTACTCAGCAACCTCCTTAGTCATCTTCAAAACATTCCTCCCCATGTATTTTTGTGCCATATGAAAATGTAGTTGCCTTTGATCCCCTTGTCAAATGCCTTCTGGAAATCCAATAACAATATGTCAATCGGCATACACTACTCCTTCAAAAGTCGTCCGAAAAATTGGTTAAAATTCTTTTTCCTCCTTTCACAAAAACGTGCTGCATCTTCCTAATAACCTTCACTTTTTCCCGGTATCCAGGTATAAGCTCCTTAAATGATTAATTCTAACACCACATGACAAATATCATGCTGATTAGCTGTTGGATACCTAATCTTTTTTGCCTCGCTCCAATCTTGAATAGGTAGGTTATATTTGCTTCTTAACAATCTGTTGGAGCCTTTCCTGAATTTAGTGAATTTTGGAAAATTAACAAATTCATTTACTAACTCAGTAACCACCTCTTTTAAAGACAAAAGGATGACATGTTATGATGTGGGGACTGAGAAACTTGCAGCTCCATCAGTGTGCCTAGTACCACCTTCCTTTCCAGTTATATTTTCACTACGTTTCTCTCTCCCTTCCACTTTCTGATTTATAACTTTTATGAGAGACCTGATCATGTGTGTTGAAATTAGCTTTGTCAGCATAAGAAATCTGTTTCATACAGTAAGAAGAATGGAAACCTGCAATTATCAATAGCAACATTTCCCCGGCTACAAACAGAGTTCAAATTACAAGAATTGGCAAGGTTTACAAAAAAAAATGACAAGCATACAACCAATAAGCAGCATAGCCCATTTGAGCTCTTTGAATTGCAACAATTCAAGATTCAGTACTGAAGAAGGGTCACTGGACCTGAAACATTAACTGATTTCTCTCCACAGATGTTGCCAGACTTACTGAGATTTTCCAGCAATTTCTGGTTTCTGTGATTATGACAGAGTTGATTCTGATGTTAGATCTGAAGTGGTTCAGGAGACCAAGTTCAAACAGAAAATTACATTTCCCTGATCTTCCCTGGAAGAATCTTCAGTGTTAGTAATATAGATCACACCCATTTAGAAGCAATCAGCAAATAGTATGTTGAAGGACCTGAGCATGTTGTTTCCACCAATACTACAGTTCCAAAGGATGAATGGAAGTGCTACATACTTCAGCACAGATTTACAAGATGATTGAGAATAACGATCTGCTGACAGATTGAAGATGTGTGTGTAAACTCTCTGGAAGTCACCAATAGGAAGGGACTAATAATGTTCAAAGGTTCAGGACACAGTCCAGAAAGTACTTCCTGGTTCTGGGATCCAGGACAGTGCAAGAATGAAAGTGTCTATTTCCACAACTATTCCCCTTGAGGAAGTTTGTGTTTATAAAGTATCTTCAGATGTTGCATTGGAGCAGTTGCCTATTTTACTAGGAAAGAACGTCTCTACAAAGGAAATCCAAAGATTTTTTGAAAAGATTTTTCTCATCAGAAGGGATTTTCAGCCTTCACGTTGTCAGAAACAGAGTTAGACTCAACTATTTTCAACCCAAAAGTTCTATCTATCTATCTTCCAAGCTTGAAGATAATGTTTTTGGGAGAATAAAGAAACTTCAAACTCCTGGAATATGTGAAGTCAAATATTTGTGGGAGGTGGGGCAGTTAATTATGTAGGCAAATATATGATTAATAATAATGGGTAAACAAAAGGGTGTAGGCATTGTATAAAGCTGTAACGATCTGAAAGAATGAATATTATGGAGTGAATTAAACATCACCTACTGCAACGATTTCATATAGACATGTGGGAGAACGGCTTAGGCTCTTAAAGGAGAAAGATCTATCATCTTTAGATCTTAATGAGGTTGACTATGTACATAGTTGTCAAACAATAAACTATATTTTGTTTAAAACAAAGTCTCTTCTCATTAAACTATCAAGTAGTTTTCCACTACTCCACTGGACCAAGCAGTCCCTATGCAGGTCTACCAGGAAAAGGGATGGTGGCAGCAGGTCTACCAGACACTTCATAGAATACAATGAGCAGTGGCAAGGATTCATCTTACACCAGAGCAGGTGGATGTGATCTCTATCCCTGACACTGAATATTCTTCCTGAGAAGATCAGGAAATGAAATTCCCTGTTTGAACTTAGCCTTCTGAACCACCTCAGCATTTGATATCAAAGTCAAGTCTGTCATCATCACTCCAGAGTATATGGAGTCAGGTCATCCAGGATATTACTGGATGCTTATTCCTATACTAAATGCCTATTCCTGTTCTTAGGTTACTAAAGTAACCATGTGTTCCAGTTTTTACACACACAATTTCATTCTCTTCTGTTGTCCATAATTATTTTGACTTTTTTTCTACAGAAATAACTCATGTTGACAACTGAATGTAATTCTAAGTATTATAATTTCAAATAGCCTTAATCCAATTCAGATCCCAGTTCAAGTTAATTGTAATGAAGCTTTAAAAATGTGACTGGAAAGCAGGAAGAATGATTACATCAGCGCCTCTGGCAAAATTTAGTTTGATAAATCAAACTTATATTTGGAGTTACTCAAGTGTGGTAAAGCTTCACATCTATTTCTATATATAAAAAGAAGTGTGTAGCTTATACAGAGTTTAGTATAAGTTTAGTATAGAAACAGCATACCCTAAATTCATACCTCCGAGATGAAGGATAAAACTAGATCTTGAAGGCTTGTGAGAAGTTGGGAAATGTAAAACCTCAACTTTGAATTCCATCTGGTGATATTCTTGCTTAATTAACAATTTCCATCGACTTTCACAGTAGAAGAAGCCAGTTTGTTCATCTTTCTGGGGTTCAGTAGAAGTGATTCCTGCATCATCAGTTCTCTCATTATTTCTGAACCACATGAACATTGTTTCCTTTGGAAAGAAGCCATACGCATGACAAATGATGGTTGCTTCTTTTCCTGCCTCTGGGAAAAGTGGTTCACTTCTTATGTATCTTACTAATGGTGGAGATACTGTAATAACAGAAAATATATAGTTAGACAATAAAATTCTGCAGGTTTCTACCACAACTCAGAAAATGTAAAAGGTACTAAAGCTATTTGATGCAAACACATAGTTAAACAATGAGGTTACAATAAATCTAAAATTTTAGTTATTCACAACTATAAATTATTTTACTGATAATACCTATTTTTAAAATTGTTGAAACATAGAGAACAGGAGTTGTCTATCCAGCCCATCAAGATTGCTCTGCCATTCAATATGATCATGACTGATCATCCAACTCGTACCCTGTTCCTGTTTTCTCCCCATACCGTTTGATCCCTTTAGTCCCAAGTACTACATCAAATCCCTTCTTGAAACCTTTCAATGTTTCCTGATGAAGGGCTTTTGCCTGAAACGTCAATTTTCCTGCTCCTCGGATGCTGCCTGACCTGCTGTGTTTTTCTAGCACCACTCTAATCTAAAAACTCTGGTTTCCAGCATCTGCAGACCTCACTTCTGTCCAGTTGATATAGTCCTTACCAATTTAATCTCTCTAGTCAATCTTGCTATCCCAGGAATCACCCTAGTAAACTTTTGATGCAATCTCTCCATAGCTAGAACATCTTTCCTCAGATAAGGAGACCAAAACTGTGCACAATATTCCAGGTGTGGTCTCACCAAGGTCCTGTATAATTGCAGCAAGACATCTCTACTCCATACATACAAGTGAATATTTGTGTGTATCATTATGGTACACTGACAAATTCAGATATTAAGCAAGAATTTGTTTATTTGCATCAAAATGTTCTGCACAAAAGTAATCTTTTAAATTGATATTCTGCAAATGTAAAGTTAGCAGGCAAAACAATTTTTTCCACTGTAACTTGGTAAATGTGACAATAATAAATCAAATCAATGTGTTACCTGCAGAGCTATGACACGTCAATGAATAAAACAATGACTTAATCAGATCTTTCTACATCCTTAGCATATTAAGATTGTGAGAAAAAATTATAGTATTTATCAGAATATAGAAATCAATTGTAACATTTTATTTGCTGTATTGATAAGAACAGAAACAAAGTATCTCGCAGTTCACGACTTGATACTTGTCACTTTATTAAACAATGACATTGGAGGCAAGAGGTTTCACGAGTACATTCTTGAATAAAGTTCAGCATGTTGATTATGATATTAGAACAGATTAGATAAAACAATTTATTTTAAGGAGCATCTTAAAGGACATAAAGATGGGAAGAGAGATTGAGATTGGGAATTCAAGAATGTAGCATATCAGCTGCTGCAGACCACTACCAAATTAGAGAGTTAAACATCGCACAACACCAGGATACTCCACAAACATCTGATGAAGGAGCAGCGTTCTAAAAGCTAGTGCTTCCAAATAAACCTGTTGGATTTGACTATAGCCTGGGTGTTGTGTGATTTTTAACTTTGTACACCCCAGTCCAACAATGGCTACACAAAATCATGACCAAATTGAAGGAGTGCAATTACTTTTGATGCAGAAACTAAGAAAAATCTGTTTAGTTCCCTTGACAGGAATGAAATTTGGAAAAATCTGACTAATGACAATGGTCTTCCTTTCATAGATAGGCACTCTCTTCCCTCCCCTCATTATATACAGCATAAAGACGGATTTTCTTTTCCAAAACACAGCCGTTCACTTCCAAAGGAATTTTGAGCCAGCTACAGGTCACAAATACTTTACTTTTCTATTAGTTAGAAAGATATTACCTTTACAGAGAATTGTTTTAATCTCGGTCGCTATTTGAATACAAATTACGATATAATCAGGGCTGGTTGGAAAATTGTTGCAATAATCATAGGTGACTTTCATCTTAATATAGAATGGGCACATAAAAGTGGCAAAGATTGTAATGAAGAGTTCATGGAGTATGTTTGGGGTAGTTTCCAACTTTGTAAAGCCAAGGATTTGGCCATTTTAAAGCTGCAGTATATAAATATTCATGGAAGCAGGCCATTCAGCCCACTGAGTCCATGTCAACCCTCTGAAGTGCATCCCACCCAGACACACCCCGTTACCCTAGCCCTGTAAACCTGCATTTGCCATGCTAATCCACCTAGCCTGCACATCCATGGACACTAAGGGAAATTCATCATGGCCGACTGCACATCTTTTGGACTATGAGAGGAAACCAGAGCACCCGGTGGAAACCCATGCAGACATGGGGAGAATGTGCAAGCTCCACACAGATAGTCGCCTGAGGCTAGAATCAAACTTGGTTCACTAAAGTTGTGAGGCAGCAGTGTCACCCACTGAGCCACTGTGCCACCCTGGAAAACTGGAATGATGAAGAATTTCATCTTTAGATATCCTCTTAAAAAGAATGATCATAAACAATGTGAAATTCAATCACAGTGAGGTGAAAAATATGGGTACAAAACTAATTACTTAAATGAAGGCAGTTATAAATGTATCAAGTCAGTATGGGCTGAAATAAACTGTATAGATAAAAGAATAGAAGGAAGGTAGATAAGCAATGGCAGAATTTAAGGAGATATGGAATTCTCAACAAAGACATCTTCCTGAGAAAGGAAGTCTACAACAGCATGAACCATCCGTAGTTGAAAGAGCTGAAATATGTGTTATGTGAAAGAGTAACAGTGGGGAATTAATAACATTAAGCAACAAGGTTTATAGCTCAGGTTGAGGTTTAGGGTGTAGGTTTGCTCGCTGAGCTGTAGGTTTGATATCCAGATGTTTCATTACCTAGCTAGTTAACATCAGTGGCGACCTCCAAGTGAAGCGAAGCTGTTGTCTCCTGCTTTCCATGGATATTAAATCTACAGCTCAGCGAGCAAACCTTCACCCTAATGAAGCAACAAAATGGCACTCAATTATTGTTTTTGCCTTCATGGTAGGCAAACAATTGAGAAAACAAGGAGGATAAAGGAAGAACTTAAAATAATTATCTGGCACAAAAAGTATTGGTTTTAGTACTAAAATCGCCTTTTGGACCTGATGGCTACATTTTAGGATCTTAGAAGAGCCTACAGAGATAGTGAATGCATGTTTGTAATAAAAATTCCCTAGAGTTTGGAAAACTCCCAGTGGACTGGAAAATTCAAAATGTAAGGACTCACAAAGTAGGAATCAATTACTCAGTAAACACTAATTTATATCACCATGAAAAACTACAAACACATTGTTAAGCATGGAATCCCTACAGTGTGGAAACAGGCCCTTTGGCCTAACAAGTCCACACTGGCCCTCCAAAGTGTAACCCACCCAGACCCATTCCCTTACCCTATTATACTATATTTCCCCCTGACTAATGCACCTAACCTACACATCCCTGAATACTATCACAATTTAGCACGGCCAATTCACCTAGCCTGCACTTCTTTGGATTTTGGGAGGAAATTGGAGCACCCAGAGGAAACCCATGCAGACACAGAGAGAATGTGCGAACTCCACACATTCGCCTGAGGTTGGAATCGAACCTGGGTCCCTGGTGCTGTGAGGCAGCAGTGCTAACAACTAAGCTGACATATAAAGGAAGTAGCAGCAGGAGATTAAGACCATCTTAATACAATCAAACAAAATTATGAAAGAGAAATTGCAAATGACAGATGATTTTTCTTTCAGGGTGGATAGAACAGGATGGATTAACGGAAACTATTAAATGTAGCACATTTAGATTTCAAGAAAGCATTCAGTAATGTGATTCATAAAAGGCTACCTACCAGTCAAGAAAGATTGTTGTATTGGAGCTGACATATTAGCGTTTATAGGTATTCACTGACTAACAGTGAGTCAGAACAAATGAGTTATTTTCAGGTTGGAGAAATGAAACCCGTGAGATGTCATATGGATCAGTGCTGCATTTATGATCTAAAATAATGACTTTGGAAGTTTTAGTTCAATTATAAAGAAATCTCAAATTAAAAAGCTAGTCTAACAGCACCATATAACCACTGTCAACCGTTGTTTAATAACCTTAGTTCATTAGCGTCATTTAGAGAAGGAAATCTGCCATGTTTACCTGGTCTATCTTTCACGTGACACCAGACCCACAGCAATATGGTTAATTCTCAACTGCCATCGAGGCAATTAGGAATGGGCCAAACATGCTGACCAAGCCAGCAATACCCATAGCCCATGAGCGAATAATAAAAAGAAAATCAGCATCTGTGCTAACATTAAGTTATTAGATTTCAAGAGAATTGTGCACTTCCAATCACATGTCATGCTTCAAGTGATCTCAGTTAAGATAGAGAATGAGACATTTATACACTTCTATCTCATGCTATGATACAATGATGATGTAATGAATGTATATAGTAATGACATACTATATATTGCCATTAGAAAACAATGCAGCATTTTTGGCTATTTTTCTGCTGTTTTTGTGATGAATGATATTGGGTTGAGGGTAATTTTGAGCGGAGGGTAATCTTGAGCTCAAGTTAACTCTTCTAATCTAATTTCATAGAAGACTGCTAATAAGAGTAGGAAGCCTTCATTTAATTAATTTGGCTAAATGCAGTGCCTGAATCCAGTATACAGATTCCATTAAACCATTTGTTATACAAGGTGTTAAAGTCAACCACATATGCATTTCATATTCTAAACTAAACATGGCAATGTTTACATAATGTGTCAACAATAATTAAACACCTTACTTACCTAACTGATTCAGTACATATTCAGTTTTTTTGGATCCTGTGATACTTCTATGCTGGAATTCACAAGTTAATGTCTTCCCCAAGTCTTCTCTGTCAGGAATGAATTTAAAACGACTTGTGAAATAATAAAGGCCATCCTTTCCATTGTTTGCTTCGTTATCAGCATTCATTTCCTTTAATACCATATCATTCTTTTTCCAGATAACTTTAATGTCTTCTGGAAAAAATGAATATATTCGACAAGATGCAGTTGTTTGTTCGTCAACAATTGGAACTTCTGGTGACAGTTTTATATTATTATATTTTGGGATAGCTAAGGAAAGAAAAAGGAAAATATGAATTATAGGATTTTGACTGGAACAAAGCCATAACGAAACAAATAAAATTTTGAAACTTATTTCAAGTTGAAACAAAACAAAATGGTATCTACTCAGCAAAGTTACAAATGATAGTACAAATATTTGATTTTAATAACAGATATGAATTGCCATCCTGGTACAAAATGCAATGCAGCTGAGTAAAGGTAATAGGCTACTATCCATTCTAACCTGGATATCCAAATTTGCTGTTCCTCCCATATAATTTCTGACAAGTTCTCCCACAAGAAGGGATGTTCTAACTTCATAATGCTAGCTTTCAAGTTTTAGAATTCCTTTCCCAAATTCCTGTGCCTCTCTACCTCATCCTGTTGTTTTGAGATTTTCCTTATCTTGCTAAAACCTGGTTCTCTGGCTTATTCCAAGTAAGAATTTAGGAAACATCTTTTCTGAATTACATTTACCATAACAACAACCCTGGGAATTGGAGACCAGAAATAAGATGCAAAATAAGATTGCTACCAAAGCGAAATTCAGAACAAATTGAAGTTATAATAGTTCAATTCAAAATTTGAGACATGTTCAAAAAAATTAAGTTCATTGCAGAAAGGAGTGCAGTATATTTCATAATTAAAACTGTTCAATTTCTTCCTCTTCTTGATATTTTTGTTGTAAAAATGAAATATCCAGTAGTACTTCATCAATTTAACGAATGCCTTTCCTTTTTCCAGTGGAATGGTCAACCATTTTAGGTTGAAGCACATACAATTTTATTCAAGATCTTCTAAACTCTGTCATATTTTGAGAGACATTTTAAAAATTGCAACAATATCAACATTAAATAATGGCTCTTATTTCTAATCAACTACTTATCCACCCATTGCGATAGGGTCTTAACTACTAAATATGCATTTCAGTTATTGATTCTGTGCTGATTGTGACAATATATTATTGTGAATTTTATAGTAAAACATGAAAAGTAAAATGAAGAAATGCTGATTGTACCTGTTATATTTAGCTTAATTGTTTTATATAATATTGTATCTGTGGCAGGATGTATTACTTCACAAATATATACTGCTTCATGATCGTCATTAATAGTTGGTATAAAATACAAAGCACTGGCAACAGTATGCGTATGGTCTTCATATTTCAGCTCAGTTATACTGTGGGTATACTTGTGTTGCCCTGGTTCTGTTATTTCAATGAACCCTGTTCCTTCTGGTTGAACCATCCCAATCTTTTTTTTTATTGAGTTCTTTTCTTTGTACCAGTTGATAGCCAGTGGTCTAGGTTTAAATCCATTGATTGGGCAAGTCACAGCAAGCACTTCTTCATGAATAATACATCCTGGTATCACTGGATCAGTCATTCTTGGTTCAACTTTTTTTATATAAAAGGAAAGAAAATACAATTATGGTTAAAAGCTCTGAGAATTTATAAACATAGGCTACTTAAAATTAACGAGTTTTGAGAAGATTTGTAGGTCAGGTTGAGGTTCTGGATGTAGGTTTGCTTGCTAAGCTGGAAGGTTCATTTCCAGACGTTTCTTCACCCTACTAGGTAACATCTTCAGTGGGCCTCCGGGTGAAGCTCTGGTGTTAATTCCTGCTTTTTATTTATATCTTTGACTTTCTTTAGGGCGGCACGGTGGCACAGTGGTTAGCACTGCTGCCTCACAGCGCCAGAGACCCGGGTTCAATTCCCGCCTCTGGCGACTGACTGTGTGGAGTTTGCACGTTCTCCCCGTGTCTGCGTGGGTTTCCTCCGGGTACTCTGGTTTCCTCCCACAGTCCAAAGATATGCAGGTCAGGTGAATTGGCCATGCTAAATTGCCCGTAGTGTTAGGTAAGGGGTATGGGTGGATTGCGCTTCGGCGGGGCGGTGTGGACTTGTTGGGCTGAAGGGCCTGTTTCCACACTAAGTATCTAATCTAATCTTTGGGTTGGTGGTAGATGGGGTCCATCTAACACCCCCTGAGAAAAAAAAACAGGAAATGACATCACCACTGGAAAAGATGTCACCAACCCAAACATATAAACAGAAAGCAGGAATTATCAACAGTACTTTGCCCGGATGGCCACTGAAGATGGTACCTAGTGGGGTGACGAAACATCTAGAAATGAACCTTCCAGCTCAGCGAGCAAACCTACATCCAGCGACTTAAAATTAAACCGGACAATTATGTTATCTATAGTATATTAACCATAAAAAGACATAAAATGCTGCTAATATTGGTCTGCAGGGTTCAAACCAGGTCATAGACTGGTCTGCTGGTCTCACAGAATGCTATAACACAACCAGGAATAGAATTTTAAAACATGGCCTGTACTACTGCATTCTTATTCAGCAGATTGGACACCACACAAAATATTGCAAAAGTGCAGCTATTAAGGCTCAAAATTTAAAAGGATGCATCAACAATACAGGAAATGGTCAAAGGAGAAAAAAGAAAGCAGAGTAAAGGCTCAAAAATAACTCTGTAAACATTTTAATCTTCACAAATGCAGCACGGAAGAAAAATGTAAGCAAAAGTTGATCTACGGAATTTGAAAGCAAACATGGGCAAAGATCTTGCTCTTGAGAAGAATCTCTCAATCTTAGGCATCAGTACCATATATCTGCTAACTAGATCGACATTCCATGTCATAAAGTGTTGTCTTGCTGTCGCAGGTCAAGAGTTTTCCCAACATTTATAGACCTTTCACTGCATATAAATTGATACTCTGCAGAGCAGAAGTCAAGTTGCAGTAAATGACAAAGCATTGTGGAACACTTCCAAGTGCTTGATTTCATAAACCATCATGACAGAAACAGGACTACTTTGTTCACACAGATTGGGCTTCAGGTCTTGACACATCACCCAAATCTTTGCTTATCCTCCTCTACTTTGGAAAATAAAACTTTGTCATACAAACCAGTGTAAGTACTGAAAAATGCAATTGTTTGATTTTATGAGCAGCACATTAGTACAGGTATAAAGAGAAAGTGTAACCACCCAAGTGAAATGATGACTGTTCCTACCATTAGGACTGCTATATGTGTGTTGCCTGGTGTCAACAATCTTTTGTGAAATTATATAGTTTTATAACTGATTCCTGCTAACCTTTTAATCATGCCATATGCAAGCAGAGGCAGATGTTCTTGGTCATTTGAAAGACGATGGGCCATGATCTTTATTAGAGTCATAGAGATGTATAGCATGGAAACAGACCCTTCCGTCCAAGCCGTCCATGCTGACTAGATATCCCAACTTAATCTAGTCCCACCTGCCAGCACCTGGCTCCTATCCCTCCAAACCCTTCTTATTCATATACCCAACCAAATGCTTCTTAAATGTTGCAATTGTACCAGCCTTCACTACTTCCTCTGGCAGCTCATTCCATACATATACCACCCTCTGTGTGAAAAAGCTGCCCCTTAAGTCTCTTTTATATTTTTCCCCTCTCACCCTAAACCTATGCCCTCTAGTTCTGGACGCCCCAACCACAGGGAAAAGACTTTGCCTATTTAACCCATTGCATGCCCTTCGTAATGTTGTAAACGTCTATAAGGTCACCCCTCAGCCTCCTACGCTCCAGGGAAAATAGCCCCAGCCTGTTCAGCCTCTCCCTACAGCTCAAATCCTCCAACCCTGGCAACCTTCTTGTAAATCTTTTCTGAACCCTTTCAAGTTTCACAACATCTTTCTGATAGGAAGGAGACCAGAATTGCATGCAATATTCCAACAGTGGCCTAACCAATG
Organism: Chiloscyllium plagiosum; assembly: GCF_004010195.1. Taxonomy (NCBI): domain Eukaryota; kingdom Metazoa; phylum Chordata; class Chondrichthyes; order Orectolobiformes; family Hemiscylliidae; genus Chiloscyllium; species Chiloscyllium plagiosum. The sequence goes on from NC_057725.1 coordinate 32,719,239, forward strand.
ACCTCTACAGCCGCAACATGACCTCTTCTTACTGTTCACATCATTATTTACTTTCTTGTCATTTCATTCAAAAATAGAGCAGTGTTTTTTTCTAAATTTAGAAATAATAAATAGATTGCTACTTAAAAAGGTACTCCAAAAATACACAATACCACATTCCAATAATATGGGAAAGTACCAGAAATTGGATTACATGTGACCAAATGACAGAGGTACTGAATAGGTACTTTGCATCAGTCTTCCTGGTGGAAGACACCAATAGCATACCAGAACTTTATGAGTCCAAGTTTAGAGGTGTGTTCAGTAGCTGTCACGAAGCAGAAGGTGCTGGGGAAGCTGAAAGGTCTGAAGGCAGATAAACCACCCAGACTGGATTGACTACATTCAGCATTCTGAAGGAGATAGGTAAGGAGATTGTAGAGGCATTAATTTGATTTATTACTGTCACATGTATGGAGGTAAAATGGAAAGTATTGTTTTGCATATTAACCAGACAAATCATACCTTAAGATTATAATTTTAATGTGAAATATCACTGTGTTTTGAGTCGCACAGCCACAATGCAATTATTCAAAATGTTTTAGCTCGATAGTCACAGGTGAAGTGCTGGAAGTCTGGATGTAGGCTAACATGGTGCCACTGTTTAAGAAGGGTGGGAAGGACAAACCAGGGAACTATAGATCAGTGAGCCAGATGTCGATGGTGGGCAAATTGTTAGAGGGAATCCGGAGGGACAGGACGTACATGTATTTGGAAAGGCAAAGACAGATTAGAGATAGTCAACATGGCTTGTGCATGGGAAATCATGTCTCACAAACTTGATTGAGGTTTTGAAGTAGTAACAAGAGGACTGATGAGGGCAGAGCAGTAGATGTGATCTATATGGACTTCAGTAAGTTGTTCGACAAGGTTCCCCATGGGAGACTAGTTAGCAAGGTTAGATCTCACAGAATACAGGGAGAACTAGCCAATTGGTTACAGAACTGACTCAAAGGTAGAAGACAGAGGGTGGTGGTGGAGGGTTGTTTTTCAGACTGGAGGCCTGTGACCAGTGGAGTGCCACAAGGATCGGTGTTGGGACCACTACTTTATATAAATGATTTGGATGCGAGCATAAGGAGGTACAGTTAGTAAGTTTGCAGATGACAGCAAAATTGGAGGTGTATTGGACAGCGAAGAGGGTTACCTCAGATTACAACAGGAGCTTGATCAGATGAGCAAATGGTCTGAGAAGTGGCAGATGGAGTTTAATTCAGATAAATGTGAGGTGCTGCATTTTGGGAAAGCAAATCTTAGCAGGAATCATACACATAATGCTAAGGTCTGAGGGAGTGTTGCTGAACAAACAGGCCTTGGAGTGCAGGTTCATAGCTCCTTGAAAATGGAGTCGCAGATAGATAGGATAGTGAAGGCGGCATTTGGTATGCTTTCCTTTATCAGTCAGAGTATTGAGTACAGAAGTTGGGAGGTCATGTTGCGGCTGTACAGGACATTGGTTAGGCCACTGTTGAAATATTGCGTGCAATTCTAGTTTCTTTCCTATTGGAAAGATGTTATGAAACTTGAAAGGGTTCAGAAATGATTTACAAGGATGTTGCCAGGGTTGGAAGATTTGAGCTACAGGGAGATGCTGAACCAGCTGGGGCTGTTTTCCTTGAAGAAAATTATGAGGGGCTTGAAAGGATAAATAGACAAAGTCTTTTCCCTGGTTGGGGGAGTCCAGAACTAGAGGGCATAGGTTTAGGGTGAGAGGGGAAAGATGTAAAAGGGACTTAAGGGCAACTTTTTCAAGCTGAGGGTGGTATGGAATGAGCTGCCAGAGGAAGTGGAGGAGGCTGGTACAATTGCAACATTTAAAAGGCATTTGGATGGGTCTATGAATAGGAAGGGTTTGGAAGGATATGGGCCGGGTGCTGGCAAGTGGGATTAGATTGAGTTGTGATAACTGGTCGGCATGGGCAGGTTGGACCGAAGGGTCTGTTTCCGTGCTGTACATCTCTATGACTCATGAACAGGTTATTTTACTGTTGTAACCATTACTGCTTCTACCATAGCCAAAACAGTGAATTGAGTAGGTTATTAAAACCTGTCATATTACAATCAACAAATGGAAACATGTTTGCATTCTACATGAAAGGAAACATAGTGCTATGATTCTCTGGTAAAAAAAAGATGATAAAGTTGAGGTCAAAATCAAGATTTGTGAAACAACTTCGAAAACATAAATAATTGTTCTATCTATTCCAGTGATGTCAAAACTGTTTTTGCCCAACTATGTACAGGTTTGAAATTACAAGAAATTTAGTAGTAACTGTGGTCATTCATACCATTGTCGAAGAGAAGTCAAAGCAAATTACTATTTTTTTTTTACAGCATGAAGTATATGCTTAACAATCCTTAAATTCTCAAAAATGCAATCATTTTCTTGTTACGGCATGCTTATACCTTTACTCCATCGTTTTACTTATAGTCTTGAGGCTCCCAATGTTTATTTGAGAAGACTCTTCAGCTAATAAAGTGGTTGTCAACTCTTTGTCTAAATGCACACGATTAAGGATTTATTCACCAATGAGTAACAATGGAACATCTGCTCTCTACTGAATTTCCTGTAATTTCAATCCTGTCCATAGTCGGGAAAAATCCAGTTTTGACATCCCTCTCTAAATATTGAACTGTTGCTTTATTTATTGTCCAACTGCTCCTATAATAAGGTTATGCAATACGAAACATAAGGGCAGTGGAAACAGAGGATGTACAGGCTGAATAGGCTGGGGCTATACTCCCTGGAGCATCAGCGGCAGAGGTATATAAACTTTACAGAGGTTTATAAAATCATGAATGGCATGGATAGGGTGAATAGACTAGGTTTTTCTTCCCAGGGCAAGGAAGTCCAGAAGTACAGGGCATAGAGTTCAAGGGTAGAGGGGAAAGATTTGAAAGGGACTTCGGGGCAACTTTTTCACTCAGAGTATGGTATATGTATGGAACGAGTTGTCAGAGGAAGTGGTAGAGGATGATACAATGACAACATTTAAAAGGCATCTGGATGGGTACATGAATAGGAAGGGTTCAGAGGGATATGGGCCAAATGCTGGCAAATGGGACAAGATTAATTTAGATTATCTGGTTAGCATGGATGAGTTGGACCAAAGGGTCTGTTTACACACTGTAAAACTCTGTGACTTCATAAAATGTATATAATGAGATGGATAAAAGATAAATGGTCAGAACAATTTGGGGTTTAGTAAGCCAGTGACCAGTTTTCTCGCCCTGTGCAATGATATTCAGTTTACCATGATATTCTGGAAACCATCCTACAACAAGATAGTTCATGTGTGTTTCTGCAAACGTATAGGTTAATTTGCCATAGTTCTAGAGAACCATACAGCTTCTCACTCATAAAAGAGAGATGACTGGTGGTGAGGGAAAGGGAGGGGTTAAGAAAACAGGATCGTCATGGTAATCTCAGCTGGTGTGGGAATCAAATCTACATTGCTGGCTCATTTGGCATCACAATCCAGCTATCTAGCTAACTAAACTAACGAAGCCCCATGTGCAAGTATACATGCATACCTCTGTGTTAACAAAATTTCTTTGGATATATTTGATTAGCAATAACTTGTAATTTACTTACCACCTTCAACTTTCAGACAAGTCTTCCTAATTATAGGCATATTGAGAGCGCTATGGTGGACTTGAATCTGGAGGACAGCTCCATTATCAGTTTCAATATCAGGCCAGAACAAAACTTCACAATTCACACTGGAGCTACCATCATTGTTGCATTTAACAGTTGGCACCTTAAATTTGAAGGATTTTTCCTCTTCTTCAGTTTGATATGTACAGTTTGAAATAAGTTCCTTCTGCTCATCTCCTCCTGAATCCTGTAGGGTCTGAGGTGTAGGGCTCCATGAATAAATTTCCTTTGGTGCCCTATCATCTCTTCTTTGTAGCAACCAACTAATAGAAACGTTCTCAGGCCTATATCCAGAAATCTGACAATTCAGAAGAGCCTCTTGCAAATGTATAAGTCTTGGAGGTTGGCTGATATCAGAAACTTTTGGAGGAACTAAAAAAGAAACACCTAGATATTTATCCACTGTTTGCCACAGGTTCAGTCATTTCAAAACATCAACATTAATCCAGCGTATGACAGAATACTTTTACTGGAATAACAAAGATCATCAACAGTAGTTTCATTTATAAACAGTAATGAAATTAAAATATCTTCTCTCACTGAAAGAAATTTGTCTTGACCAAAATAATCATTAGTCTCCTTAAAGTTAAAATAAAGTTCTGGGAGATGGGGAGTCATAAACAAACAAACAAACAGATCATACACCAAATATAAAATTAAGGCAAAAGTGCAAAAAATTCAGTACCAAAGGACAGAAATACGTCAACAAACAGAACAGTAGAGATCAGTAATGTATGGTGGAAGCCAGCATTTCACAACATAGTGAGAAAGATCATCCAAGCTAAAGAGAGATCCACAGAGAAATCAGGTAAAACAGAGAAGTAGGAGGAGAAAGATCAGTAGACATAAGATCAGGCAACAAACAATGTGAGAGTCACAAATCTCCCAAAGAGACAGAGATAACAAAATTGAAACACACCATTTGCACAAAAGATAGACAAGGCTGTGGTGAATTTCAACAAAGTTGAATCAGACAGACACAAAAATCAACAGATCAGTTTATGAGCTCAAAATATATTAAGTTAAAAATCACACAACATCAGCAGACTTATTTGGAAGCACTAGCATTCGGAGCACTGCTCCTTCATTAGTCAGCCCGCAATCACCTGTTGAAGGAGCAGTGCTCCGAAAGTAGTGCTTCCAAATAAACCGGTTGGATTTTAGCCTGGTGTTGTGATTTTTAACTTTGTCCACCCCAGTCCAACACTGGCTCCTCCAAATCAAAAATATATTAAGAAGGGTATGAGAAAGTTCTGAAAACAAAGATGTGACAGCATGACTGCTCACACAAGACTAGGGTAGCAAAGAAGTGGGATATTTTTGAGCTTCTTTCCATGCATTTAATTTGCTTCGCAGTTCAGTGCTGTTTCATTTTGAGACAAATGCTGAAGGCAGAGAACAAAACTGCATGATACTTTAAAGATAATTACATTTCCTCTTTTGCTGGACATTGTAGCTTTAAACTGACTTGTTCAGATATGAACAGCACTCAGATATAAACAAAGTAGCATTCAGTCACAGAATAAAAATTATTACTTTGTCACACTATTATTCATCAATCATTTACAATTACTTAAAATTTTACTGAAAATCTGAAGCTTGTTTTATGAGCAAATCCATGATGTTGGGTCTCCTTAGCTAAACTTTGCACTAAGATCAGTAATGCTGCTTGTTGTATAATTTCAGTTTCAACTCGGATATAATCAGATGCAGCCGTGTTCCAAGAAAAGCACTGTAAACAAAGTTAAAAATCACACAAACACCAGGTTATAGTCCAACAGGTTTAATTGGAAGCACACTAGCTTTCGGAGCAACGGTCCTACATCAGGTGATTGTGGAGGGCTCGGTCGTAACACAGAATTTATAGCAAAAATTTGCAGTGTGATGTAACTGAAATTATACATTGAAAAATTGATTGTCTGTTAAGCCTTTCATCTGTTAGAATATAGTGATAGTTTCACTTCTTTCATGTGCAAATCACAAAATCCTTTTTTTTTTAAAAAGTTGCATTCTAGGGTTAGCTGTTAACAATGGTGATAGCTAGACAATATGTTGAAGGTAAAAAATGCCCCTGGTGCTCACCTTCCACCCTACAAATTTTCGCATAAACCAAATCATCCGCCAACATTTCCGCCACCTCCAAAAAGACTCCACCACTAGGGATATATTTCCCTCCCCACCCCTTTCCGCCTTCCGCAAAGACCGTTCCCTCCATGACTACCTGGCCAGGTCCACGCCCCCCTACGACCCACCCTCCCATCCTGGCACTTTCCCCTGCCACCGCAGGAACTGTAAAACCTGCGCCCACACCTCCTCCCTCACCTCTATCCAAGGCCCCAAAGGAGCTTTCCACATCCATCAAAGTGTTACCTGCACATCCACTAATATCATCTATTGTATCCGTTGCTCCCGATGCAGTCTCCTCTACATTGGGGAGACTGGACGCCTCCTAGCAGAGCGCTTTAGGGAACATCTCCGAGACACCCGCACCAATCAACCAAACCGCCCCGTGGCCCAACATTTCAACTCCCCCTCCCACTCTGCCGAGGATATGGAGGTGCTGGGCCACCTCCACCGCCGCTCCCCCACCACCAGACGCCTGGAGGAATTATCTCTCCATGCTTCAGGCTCACTGCCTTTATTCCTGATGAAGGGCTTTTGCCCGAAACGTCAATTTCGCTGCTCGTTGGATGCTGCCTGAACTGCTGTGCTCTTCCAGCACCACTGATCCAGAATATGTTGAAGGTGTTAGCTCCCTGTGTTCTCTGTCTATGACCTGATGTTTAGATTGTTATCTCACTTTTTAGATTAGAATCAGAGTTTTACATAAATTCATGCAGTTTTTGAGCTCAGAGTTCTACATGAATGTATGCATGAATGACTGATGAAGGAGCGTTGCTCCGAAAGCTAGTGTGCTTCCAATTAAACCTGTTGGACTTTAACCTGGTGCTGTGTGATCTTTAACTTTGTACACCCCAGTCCAACACCGGCATCTCCAAATCATGTCTGTAAACAAAAACTTCAACAGAGATGAGCCATCATACCACAAAGCAAGAATTATCTAATAATTTGCAGTTGCTGTACTTTTAAAGTGAATTGAAGGATGCATTACCTTTTTTAAGGTACTTGAAGTACACAAAAAATCCAATGCCCGTAATTGCTGTACATGCCAATATGCTAGCGATGACACATCCAGTTATTATCCCAACTGGTACAACAACTTCTGGCTCTGTAGGTAACAAACAGTTGTTTTGAAGTGAACAGCAAAATAGAACAATATCTGAAAATTGAGACTTATTCCAAGACAATGGTTTGAAGTATTTCAAACTGAAAAAATGCATTGTAAGTTGATAAAGATCATTGAACATTTCATGTTAAAGAGTCTTCACAGTTCTAAATAACATTAGTTTATTACCAGCAGCTGTTGATTAGCATTTTCAGCATTTCTTGAATTCACATGAGCTCCAGAACGTGAAGATGTATACAAATAAATTCTTCAGCATCATCAAGGTGTTGAATACAAAAAAAGGGGAAAAGTTGTATGTGAACTCAGCAGACGTTTAACAACAGACTGTAGTAGTACTGCATTTTTATAGAAGAAACATGGAGAGACAATACAGGCTCAATGCTAGAACTTTGAGGGAAGGACAGGAGCAGAGGACGTCGGGGTTCAGATGCACAATTCTTTGAATGTGGCCAAGGTGAAATTGTTAAGGCAGCTTATAAGATCCTTGAATTTGTAAATAGAGGCACTATCAATGTGAGTCCAGGTGGATATGTTGCTTGTCCAGTGAGAGGGTCAATGGTGTCACGGAATAATTGCAAAATGTTCTCGGGAAGATGAATAGTCAGGGGTTGTGTTCCAAATTAGTACTAACAACGCGGGCAGGAAGGGGGATGACGTCCTGTAATCAAAATTGAGGGAATTATGGAGAAAAATAGCAATCAGACTTCTAAAATATTAATCTCCAGATTATTCTCAGGTAGATATATCTTGACTGGAAACCTCATGAAGGAAGGACACCAGGACTGACTTTCGGAAAGATGGCATCTGTACAAGTCAGATAGCTTGCCCCTGATAGAATGCAGGGCATTTTACTGGTGAGGGTTTAAAAGAATTCAGCAGGGCATGGGGACAGAAGTTAGAAAGTAATATCAGGGTACATAAAGTGCCAAGAGAGGCTGATCATGCTGGAGTAGAGAAAAATAAGTTAATGAGTGAAGTCTGAATAAAAACAAAAGTAAAGTAATGAAGTCTAAACCAGAATTAATCTGCATGTTTGTGAATTCACAGAACATTGTTAACAAACTTGGGGAGTTACAGCTACAGATTATCACTTGGAATTAGGATGTCTCAGTAAGAACAGAAACCTATGTCAGGGCAGGTATAAGTGATAAATATTCTTGGTTACAAGATGTTCATTAGATATAGGAAAGAAAGTAAAAGGAGGGTAGTGTTTCAGGTTAAGAAGTAAGTTGTAATACTAGAGAATTAGGATCTTTCAGAGGTGAAGGACAGAATTAATTTAGTGAGACCTAAGGAATAAAAAGGGTGCAACTGCATTACTTAGTGTAGACTACAAAACACCAACGAGTGGGAAAGATACAGAGGAACAAGTCTGCAGGGAAAATGGTAGAGCGATGCTGACAATGAGCAGTCATAAAGAAGGACTTTAATTAACGATATATGAACTGGGATAATGCTACTGTAAGGGACAGTGAGGAGCAACCATTCCTAGATTGCATTCAGGAGAATTGCTTATCATAGTATGTGTTTAATCCAACAATAAACAAGGTACTGCTAGACCAATTTCTTGATTTATGCAGCTGCCCTGATTTTCAAGTGACAGTGGAGAACAGTGATCTTCTATCATAAGGTTTAGGACGATAGTAGAAAATGACATTGATCACACAGGAAAAGAATAACCAACCTCAAATGGAGCAAGAACAGCGTTGGGCTGAATAGACTGGAACCAATGATTGAAGACAGTCCACCACCAAAGAGAAGAGTGAAGATATATTCTCTCAAAAGAAAAGCGGAACACAAACAAATCTAGAGCTCCCTGGATGACAAAATGATAGAGATTGAAATTAAAGTTGAAGAAGAATAAATTATGTTTATGATGTCTAAGGTAGTAAATGCAATTGAGAATCAAGCTGAATATAAATAGTTCGGGGTGGGGGGGGGGGGGGGGGGGGGGGAATTTAAAAAAAAAAGCATGCAGTTAACAAAGTGAAATACCAAAAAACCTTCCATAAGCACAACAATAGTAAAAGAGTGATAAAAAGGAGAAGGAAGGTCAATTAGGGACCTAAAATGGGGGTTTACACACAGAAGAAAGAGGCATGACTGATATGCTAGATAAATGAATACTCTACAAGTATGTCTGAGGTAGATGCTACCCAGGCCATGGTAAATCAGGACTAAACTCAATCTAGAGAGCTTATAATTAATAGAGAGATATTAATTACATTTTCAGATTTGGTGAAACATTGGAATCAGATGAGATGCATTCAAAGGTGAAGGAAATGAGAGTAGAAATTGCAGAGGTACTTGCAATAGTCTTTCAACCTACCCTGGATCCAGGACTTGTGTAGGACAATTAGAGAATTGCAAACATTGTGCCCTTGCTCAAATAACGTTTGGAACAATCAGCGCAAAAATTACAGACCACCCAAAATGTATATTTGCATTGGTAGGGAAATTTCTAGAAACAATTATTCAGAATGGAATTAGTAGGCAAAATGAAAACTGCAGTTTAACTGGAACAGTCAGCATTGATTTGTTCAGAGAAAAATCATGTCTATCTAACTTGCAGTATTTTTGAACAGGTAACATCAAGCGTTGATGAGGCTGTTGATGTACAGTACATGGATTTGCAAAAGGCTTTCGATACTATACCACACAGCAGACTTGCAAAGCAAGTTTTAGGTCATGCAGTAAGAGGAACAGTAGCAAGATGCAAACAAAAATTAGGTGAAGGATAAGAAATGGTTAATGGTTAGTTTTTGGGCTTGAAGTTTTGGAGTTGAGAAAATTGAAGAATGAGAGAAATTAACAGAGTTAATAATTGTAGACAATAATAACTGGGGTCTTTGCTTTTCCCATATGTAAATAAATTGTCTCCCCCTCACTGTCCCTAGATGTTGGTGTAAAGAAGAGCAATGCAGAACTTCTAAAGGCCATTGATGGTGCATTGGGCAAACAGACAGCAAAGAACGTAGAACATAGAACATTACAGTGCAGTACAGGCTCTTTGGCCCTCTATGTTGCGCCAATCTATGAAACCAATCCGAAGCCCATCTAACCCACACTATTCCATTATTATCCATATGTTTATCCAATGCAGAGAAGTGGGAGTTGATACATCTTAGTACAAAGAATAGAGAGAATAATGTAAAACAGTATTATTCTGAAGGGTGTGCGGGAACAGGTGTGTGTATATATAGATAAGTCATTAAAAGGTGGCAGGTCAGTTCATGATAGTTGTTAACAAGGCATACAGTTTTCTAGGTTTCATTAATGGGCCATTGTGCATAACAGATGGATGCTGTGCTGATCATATAAAGGACCCAAGCTGCACATCTTCTACACAGTACTGTGCACAGTTCTGGGCACCTCACCCTAAGACAGATATGATTGCACTAAAGAGTTCATAGAAGAGATTTATGAGAATATTCCAGGATGAGAAACCCTAGGGACAGTTTTTTTTCCAGACAGAACATTTTAGTATGTTGAGACACTTTGTAAGAGGATTGAGAATCAGAGGGCACAGGTTTTAAAAAATTTGCAAGAAGAAACAAATTCAAAATAGGAAGAAACTGTTCTACACAGTGAATGACTAGGATCTGAAATGTTCTTCCGAGAGGTGTGATGCAGGCAGGTTCAATTGAAGTATTCAATACAGTATTACATGATTATTTAAATAAAAGTAAAAGGTAAAACCACCATAGGGCTACATTTCGAGAAAGAGAGCACGCGAGAGATTGCAAAAGAGTGTGCTTCGATAGTAACCTCTCATCACTGTATATTGCAAACCTGCCATCTAGCAAAATATTTGGCATTGTTGTAATGTGGACCCAGGATCCTCCATTTATAAGACAGGGACTTCAATCAACTAACCCACAGTACCAACAGTAGAAAAAGAACACATGGTTGAGGAACTGCAAAGGATTGGAATTATGTTTAAACATTCAGAGAGCAGGTGCTGGCATGATGGGTCAAATAACAACCCTTCTGCATTATAACCACTCTGAGTGTGAAAGTGCAGGTTAGTACGGTCAACGTATAGTCCTATTACTTAGGATTTTGTGTCAGCAACATTTGCAAAATGCAGGCAGACAGCATGGGTTCGTGTGGAACTGGAAGGAGAAAGAGTAACATGAGAAGAGAAAAATAAAATTTGATCACAAATCTCTCTCTGGAAATGATGTGACTGAAAAATAGCTAATTAGTTAGGTTGGAGTTGAAATTAGTTTTGTTGGGACATTGGGAGATGAAGCTCAAGTTCTTGCAGAAGGATGGTTTGAAGATACGTAATAGATTGTTTGTTCGTTTGTTTAACAAAGTTAGGAATCCTGGCTCGTTCAAGATAACCTCGAATTAATATAAAAATACTAACACCACCAATTTCAATCACCTTGATGATAAACACCCAAGAATGAAACTCAAATTACTTTAGCCATGGTTAGAAGCATGATGTATTTACATAAGTAGTATCTTAAATCCAAATCCATCAACATGATGCTGAAAAAAAATCTTGCAGTCAGAAGCGTGGAATGTCACACTCTACGGAATGTGAAAGGTTGAGTCTGAAGAATGATGATGACAGGAAGTAAACAACCTTTGAAACGTGTGGCAGAGGATAGTCAGTTGGAAGGATAGAAAGAAGTGATCGAGTTGGATCATGAATAGAAGTTCAAAAATCCGACTTAGAGGGAAGATAACCCGACTTAGAGGGAAGAAGATTGAAAAGTAGATATTGGAAACAAATATACAACAACCTTGAGGTGAAACAACTGGAGAAGTTAAGCATTAAAAAGGCAGGACAAGAAGAAAGACTAGATAGGTGGATAAAGTTGAAACAGGAGGGTAGGCTGATTAAAGGGACAGAGGTAGCAAGACATTATCAATGTTTGCTGTACAATTATGCTGAAAACGAACAAATCATTAACAGCAAACCATTGTCCCAGCTTAGGTGACATGCTGGGAATATTGACCAAGTTCCAAAAGGTACTGGACAAGATTTTTGCTACTGTAGAGAGCTTTAGAGCATTTTAAATATAAGTTTGCTGAGATAAGATCAGAAAACAAAGCAACAAATGAAGAGTACGTGGGACATTAGTGTAAAGCAGAACAAACAGCTTATTTTCCTAAGTAGTGAGAAAGCCCAGGGAAGGAACATGAAATAATCTGGGTTAACTGAATATTAAATCGAGTTAGGAAAGAAAGATTTCTTTAGAAAGTATATGAAAAGATACGAAAGCAAGGTAAAAACATTTAAGATTTAAAAGTTTTAAAACAGCCTAAAATATGTAATCACAAATTAGAAAGAATGAGAGATCACACTTGTAAGTGTCCACTTACTACGTAAAAGAATTTGCTTGCCAGCCCTCAACAATAATCTTACTGTTAAAAGTGGATTATAGAATTAACTTTCTATGCTAAATTTAACACATAATTAGCAAGGAAATCATGAAAAGATTATGAATTTTGGAAAAAAAAACTATATTTTGCAAACTAGCAACTTGCACTGGTTCTCAATTTAGAAGATATAACTTCCTCATTACAAGCTGCAGGTTACTTTGTATTTGTCAACAAAAATTTGTCTTTCCTTCTAAGCAAAATATGGCCCATTGCTACAATTGCTACTATTTAGAAAGCTAGCAGAAATTATGTAGGAACATAGGGCAAGACAAAAGGGAGGTGAAGCATTTAACCAAAGTTGCAATTTCTTTCCATGTCGCTAAAAAGAGCAAATCTCATGACACATTGATTACTTTCAATGCTTTACCACTACAATAGAGCTTTTCAAAACTGTTGACAGTCAAACTTGTAGAAAGGCAACACACTCAATACAATTGCAATTCCTGAACTGCTCAGGGCTCTTCTGATAATGAAGTTTTCCTTCAAGTTTTTCCAGAAAGCTCCACAGGCTATAACCATCATTTCACATTTTGCTCAGCTTTGTTGAAATTCCAAACTTGAAATTCAGTTTTGGAAAACTGGTGATTATAGAGAACTTTAGTCAAACTTAATGCAGCCATCAAACTCCAGAAACACAACTTTCAACAGGGATTATTTACTTAACATAAATTTCAGATTACCACCTAAACAGAGGCACTGAAATTTCAGTTTAAATATATGAACCATATAAATCTTTAACCTGAAATTAAGACAGACAAAGACCATTCAGTTCAAAATTCCCCTTTGCCTCCTTCATCAGAGCCATTAACTGTAAACCACAGAAAAATTTCAAATGAATACATTAACCTTCATGTATAATAACAGTACAATTTCAGTGTTTGTTTTGTATCTGCATTTTCTAACATAAACCAGACATCATGTACAAGTACATCAAAGTATAAAATATACCTTTGACAGTCAGCTGGGCTTCCAATTTTAAGTCTTTATTAAGCGATGGGTGTTTGACATAGCAGATATAAATATTGCCATTGTCTTCCAGCGTTGGGTGCAACCTCAGTCGGCTGGAAACACTGTAGGTTCCATTTTGATGTTGAACTGGGGATCCTGTGCAGATGTGTTGTGAAAGCATTTGTTCCTCATTTTTTGTTTTCTGTATCCAACCCATCTCAATTGAGACAGGATAAAAATCAACACTGTCACATTTCACTGATTTCTCCGTACCAAGTTCAATTGTGATCGCAGTTGAAGATAAGCTTACTTTTGGCAGTGCTGCAAATGACAATACAAATCAAATGTTTAGTATTTCATGTGAATATTCACCTGTTCACACCTTCTGCCGATGTAATGATTGCACAGATTGAAATGTCTGCTGTTCAAAATTTCCTTTCCTCAACTCCTTTTGTACTCTTTGCTTCAGCGTCCCATACAATTTTGTCACTGGTGTGTCTACTCTCAAAGGGTGGCAACAGGCTGTTAACTGAAGTATTATGTTTTGGACACTCCAGTCTGTTCCAAAAAATACAATTTTCAAGAGATAACTATGTTTTATTAAAATTATATTTTAGGAGACATAGTGGACCACTAGAATTGAAAAGTATCTATGTACTAGATTCTGTTCTAATACTTGTATTGTTTGTGCTGTCATCTGCCTTTTGCAAAGATGTATTTTTATCTCATGGACAACCTCCTCCAATCTTACCTGTTGTTAGACCAATAGCGCCATTATTTTCAATCATTCAACAGATCAAATAAGATGAAGGCTGAACATACAAGTGTTGCTCCAGCTACCAAAACTGCAATTTCAAGCCTTATAGCTAGCCATGCTATGCTGTCTGTAATTCATCTTAACTGTTTTGAAAAAGCTAACTACTTGCTAAATGACTACGTTTTTAGTTCACATCCCCTTGTCACTAGCTTCTCCAAGAACAACTTTGAGAACAAATGTATTTGTCATAGAGTCATAGTCATAGAGATGTACAGCATGGAAATAGACCCTTCGGTCCAACTCGTCCATGTCCACCAGATATCCCAACCCAATCTAGTCCTACCTGCCAGCACCCAGCTCATTTCCCTCCAAACCCTTCCTATTCATATACCCATCCAGATGCCTTTTAAAATGTTGAAATTGTACTAGCCTCCACCACTTCCTCTGGCAGCTCATTCCATACACGTACTACCCTCTGCATGGAAAAGTTGCCCCTTAGATCTCTTTTATATCTTTCCCTTCTCACCCTAAACCTATGTCCTCTAGTTTTGGACTCCACCACCCCTTGGAAAGAGACTGTTTGTTTATCCTATCCATGCCCCTCATGATTTTATAAATCTCTAAGGTCACCCCTCAGCCTCTGATGCTCCAGCCTATTCAACCTCTCCCTACAGCTCAAATCCTCCGACCCTGGCAACATCCTTGTAAATCTTTTCTGAATTCTTTCAAGTTTCACAACATCTTTCCCATAAGGAGACCAGAATTGGATGCAAAATTCCAACAGTGGCCTAACCAATGTCCTGTACAGCCGCAACATGGCCTCCCAACTCCTGTCCTCAATACCCTGACCAATAAAGGAAAGCATACCAAACGCCTTCTTCATTATCCTATCTACCTGCGATTCCACTTTGAAGGAGCTATGAACCTATACTCCAAGGTCTCTTTGTTCAGTAACACTTCCTGGGACTTTACCATTAAGTGTATAAGTCCTGCTAAGATTTGCTTTCCCAAAATGCAGTACCTCACATTTATCTAAATTAAACTCCATCTGTCACTCCTCAGCCAATTGGCCCATCTGGTCCAGATCCTGTTGTAATCTGAGGTAACCCTCTTCACTGTCCACTGCATCTCCAATTTTGGCTTCATCTGCAAACTTACTAACTGTACCTCTTATGCTCGCATCCAAATCATTTATATTTGTGTTCTTTGACTGCTTTTCTTTCGGAGTGCATCACAAAAGGTGGTCGTAGGGCTCTAAATGCATCATCTAGAGGCAGAGACTAGAGATGGAGAAGGTAACTAAAGGAACAATATTTTTCTTGCTTCATTGAGCAAGTGGCCCTTCTGCTTTCAGGTTACTAGAAGCCAACATCGTAACAATATTCTGATATACATGTCATGGCCTGCCTGGCATGGGATTTCAGCCAAATAGTAACACAGTCTAACTAATTTCTAATTCCTGTGAAGCAGCAACAATTGAATTCCTTCTTTGCTCAGTTGGGGGCAGATGACACATTATGATCTAGCAAGCACCAAACATACTCATACCCATAGTTACAACTTTATCAAAGCTCAGGATTGCATGGCTCAAAAAAAAATGAACTGCATTAATATGTCACGATGGTGGCCGATTTGCTACACGTATGGACAGTTGCATGCAGATGGTATTGACTGCGTTCACCTGACCCATTTTAAATTTTACGCAGTCACAATTCAGCAGATAATAAGAATCAGATAGGGAGTCTTACCTGAAACAGTCATTGAAGATTTTCCACTTCCATTGTCTGGGGTTATAAAAACAACACAAGTGTAATCTCCTTCATCATCAAACTGGACTCTTGGAAGAAAAAGGGAAGCAATTCCTTTCTTCAACTGAGCATCAATAATTCTAGCTCCTTCTCTGTATGGTGTATGTTTGCCACCAACAAATTGATATATCTCTCGTCTCTGTGAATCTGGAGAACCAGATTTTTGGTAGAACCACTGAACTCCCATGCTTTTAAGGTCAATATCTTTATTGTAGCCAGAAACTTGGCACTTCAGAACAATATCTTTATCTACGGTGGCTTTCACAGTTCCTGAATTCATCGACACAATTAGGTCACCTTGTTCTGGAATAATCAAGATTAAAATAGTATATATAATTCATCCATCAGCCCAACTACTTTGACAAAGATGCTATCAGAACAAAATGAATATTAAGTCTTGTATCTACCGAAGTGATCTGTCATTTCTATAAATGCAGGATGTTGATGGAATTATTGAACACATTCAACGATAATGCGCCAAACATTGCAGAAAAGACACTAAAAACTTAACACTCAGACAAAACAGGAGTCGAGGAGATGTCAAAAGATTGTACAGGGTTTTCATAACAAAATGAGGCCCTATGAGGTGTTTGCTAATGTCATTGGACGAGTAACCCAAAACCAGAGTTCTGGGGAAAACGGTTCAACTTCAATAGTGCAGACGGTCCAATCTGAATTCAATTAAAAAAAATTAAAAATAGCTTAACAACACAATGCAACACTGATGATAATTGTTAAAAAAAAACCAACTCTGGCTTATTAATGTCATTTAAGGAAGAAGACTGCTATTTTTGACTGCTCCAGCCGACATGCAACTCCAGACCCACAACAACTCTCAAGTGCTCCCTGGACATTTAGGGATAGGCAAATAATTTTGGCCTAGCCAGATATGCCCGCATCTCAACAATAAATATTTAAAACAAAGTACAGATAAAAATGTGGAAGTAGACTGTCTTTGACATGAAGAGAAAATGAGGTCAGAATTTCAACATGGGGTCAAACAGGACATTGCAACTGTGAATAAGATGGCTCAAACTGAGACAGGGGCATTAGAGAGAATCCAACTAAGATAAAGGTGCCTATACTGTGGTGGGAGCAGTGGCTTAGTGATTTTGAGTTTAAAGAAATTGCAAACTGTGTTTTGACTGAACTGAACGTCAGACAAGCAAGCTGAGAGTGGCAGAGTTTGAAAAGAGCTGGGTGTCAGTGGTGTACATGTAGGCAAAGATAGTATGTCTTCATTCTATATCACCCAAACACCATAATAAGGATAAATCCTCGAATATCTCTGGGGCCAAGTTGGACAGATGTAATCATTTTCATAACCATTTTGAGAAAAGAATACTAGCAACAAATATTTTCTATAAAACATAAACATGCCAGGTGCTTAAATATGAAGGATAGCTCCTTTCCCTATTTCCATGTTCCAAAAAGGTGCATAGTGACAAAGCAGCACTTAGTGAAAGTTTTACCCATTTGGCATTGTAACATTATCAACACAGTACATGCCTGTTGAAACTGGGAGTTTCCACAATCAGTCAATACATAGGTTGAAGATAAAATTAAAAGGAAAGAAAACAAGTAATAGACACAAGATATTCAGACAATTCATTACATTGGTTGCCTTGCATTTTCATGATGTTTAGCAATGAAGAGGCTGGATGAACTCAGGTTGTTTCCATTGGAGCAGGGAAGGCTGAAAGTGGATCCCGAGTGAGGTATGCAAGATTACATTGGGCAAGGACAGGGTGAATAGAAAGCAACTATTCCCTTAATTAAACAGTCAATAATAACAGGGTGTGAGTTTAAAATGAAAGGAAGGAGGTTTAGAGGGGGTTTGAGGCATTTTCTCTCACCATGAGGGTGGTGGACTGCACTGCACAGAAGGGCAGTTGAAGTGGGAAGCCTCATTACCTTTAAAAAGGTTCATGGATGAGCACTTGAACCATCATGATTTGGAGGTGCCAGTGTTGACCTGGGGTGTACAAAGTTGAAAATCACAACACCAGGTTATCGTCCAACAGGTTTAGTTGGAAGCACTAGTTTTCAGAGCGCTGTTCCTTCATCAGGTGGTTGTGGAGAATAAGATCGTAAAACACAGAATTTATAGCAAAAGTTTACAGTGTGATGCAACTGAAATTATACATTGAAAAAGACCTGAATTCTTTAAGTTTCTCATCATCAGTTAGGTCTCTCATCTTTTAGAATGAACCTGTTGGTTTCAGTTCTTTCATATGCAAATTCCAGAACTTTTAAAAAAAAAGTTACATTCTCAAGTGAACTTTAACAATAGGTGCCATGTCGGTTCAGATAATGCCTTGAAGGTATGAGGCTGTCTGTGCCCCCATGTTCAGACTGATTCTATTTCTAAAAAACTGATTTACAGAATCTTACATGGATTCATGCACAATTCCATTTATTTTGCTCAAAAACTGCAAGTACAAATTCACTCCATAAATGTGTGGGGGGGTGGGGGGAAATATGAGTGTCTGTGAGAGAGTGTGTGCATGTGTTACAAATGTGAGTGTAAAGGGGTTTAATCTGTGAGACGGTGCATGTGTGGGTGTGAGTGTGGGGTGTGTGTATGTGTGAGCATATAAGAGAGAGCTTGTGTATGAGAGAGGGTCTACATGACTGTATGGATCTGTATGAGTGAGAGAGAGAGATGCAGTGGGGTCACCTGTAGTGTGACATCAACCAAGGTCCCAGTTGAGGCCATCTCCATGGGTACTGAACTTGGCTATCAGGCTCTGTTCGGCCTCAACCGGGACCTTGGGTTCATAGCACACTACAGGTGACCCCACTGCACTACACAATCTTTATCACACATGCATGCACACGCTTCTACAGACACACATAGACCCTCTCTCGTAACAAGCTCTCGCTTACACGTACATGTACACACACACACATACACACTCACCCTCTCACAGACTTACAACCTCTTTACACTCACACTAACACACATACACACTCACAGACACGCACACCATTCCATACACACACACACGTTTGTGGGGTGAATTTGTACTTGCAGAATTAAAATGCAGTTAAGCAAAATAAAATTAAGATTCTGTAAATCCCTTTTTTAGGTTAGAATCAGTTTGAACACTGGGGCACAGACAGCCTCACACAGGGCACCTCACACCTTCACTGCATTGCCTGAGCTGACATGGCATCTATTGGTAAAGTTCACTTGAGAATGTAACTTTAAAAAGTTCTGGAATTTACACATGAAAGAACTGAAGTCAACATGGTCAATCTAAAAGATGAGAGACTTAAACAATCCAGGTCGTTTTCAATATACAAGTTCAGTTACATCACATTGTAAACTTTTGCTATAAATTCTGTGTCTTACAGCCTTATACTCCACAACCACCTGAAGGAGCAGCACTCCGAAAGCTAGTGCTTCCAAATAAACCTGGTGAACTATAACCTGGTGTTGTGAGATTTTTTAAGTTTGAAACGTCATAACATTGAAGGCTAGGGGCCATATGTTAGCAAGGGGGACTGGTGTAGATATAGATTATGGATTAGAGTGGTGCTGGAAAAGCACAGCAGGTCAGGCAGCATTCAAGGAGCAGGGAAATAGGTGTTTTGGGGCAAAAGCCTGAAACGTCAATTTTCCTGATCCTCAGATGCTGTGCTTTTTCAGCACCACTCTAATCCATAATCTATATCTACACCAGTCTCTGAGTTCCAGCATCTGCACTTTTGCCTAGTAGACTTATAGCAGCCTGTCTTTGGTGCAGTCTCCATGGTTCTCTTGTGTTTTCCAGTGATTCACTGTCCTGTATTAAAAGCAGGCTGTGCTCAGTTAGTTGATGGGGCGCTGGATCTGAACCAGTGGACCTCAGATTGGCAGCTGTGGAGGGAGACCAAGATCCTATTGACCCAGAGGTCAAAAGCCAGCTGTCAAACAGCCTGCGACATATATTCTTGAAACACGTTATTCAAACCATTGTTATTTTCGTAACGAAAGTTTTAAAAAAGGGATAATTAAAAGCGCAGAAGTTCTGCAGAAAGGTCACTGGACCTCTACAGATGGTCAATTTCTGAGTTTCTCCAGCTTGAGGAAGAATTTAAGCTTTACACCCCAATTTTAAAAAAAAATACATTAATTTGAGGCCTTAGAAAAGAAGTGTCTGTCGCCTATTTTACACCCGGGGAAAATCCAAAGTACAAAGCCTTTGCGCCAAGCCCTCCAGAAGCTGGCCGAACGGCCGTTCCTCCTATCCCTGACCTTTACCTGAGAGCGGTACCAGAGTCAGCAACAGCACTAACACCGGGACCAGAGGCGGCAGCGAGCTCCTCACCCGGCTCATGGTGTCTCTCTGTCTTCGCTAACCCGGGCCCGAGTCTCTCTCGTTGTAAACCCAACAGCACGAACCAGTAGCTTCCGTTCCGCCCGAGTTTCACTTTCACCGAGTTACGGCGGGGATTGGGCGGAGCTGAGCGCTCAACGTCCACCGCTGGAGGGCGCAGCGATTGAGGAGTCCACTTGGTGAAGATGGATCCAGCCCCAAGCACCCACATGAGTGAATCATTGTGTACAACCATTTCTTTTAATAAGGAAATGTGCAAGCTCATTAAAACTACTGTTGGGTACAGCTGCTGAACCTAAATCTATTAAATGAAAATTATATTTATGGCCCAACCAGAACAACCCAAAAACATAGATGTTTAGATTACAGTGTGGAAACAGGCCCTTCGGCCCAACAAGTCCACACCGACCCGCCAAAGCAAACCCACCCATACATTTACCCCTTACCAAACACTACGGGCAATTTAGTACAGCCAATTCACCTGGCCCTGCACATCTTTGGACTGTGGGAGGAAACCCACGCAGACACGGGGAGAACATGCAAACTCCACACAGTCAGTCGCCTGAGGCGGGAAGTGAACCGGGGTCTCTGGCGCTGTGAGGCAACAGTGCTAACCACTGTGCCACCGTGCCTCCTGAATGTTCTTCGAAATTACATTGCCCCATTCTATTTGATCATCTGTATTTCATGATTTGGAGACTCCGGTGTAGGACCAGGGTGTACAAAGTTAAAAATCACATAACATCAGATTATAGTCCAACAGGTTTATTTGGAAACACTATCTTTCGGAGTGCTGCTCCTTCATCAGGTGGTTGTGGAGAATAAGATTGTAAGACAGAATTTATAGCAAAAGTTTACAGTGTGATGTAACTGAAATTATATATTGAAAAAGACCTGGATTGTTTGTTCAGTCACTCATCTTTTAGAATGACCATGTTGGTTTCATTTCTTTCATATGTAAATCGCAAAACTTTTGTTTTAAATGTTACATTCTCAAATGAACTTTAACAATTGGTGTCATGTTGGCCCAGATAGTTGGCCCAGGGTGTTAGCTTCCCTGTGTGAGGCTGTCTGTGCCACAATGGTCAAACTGATTCCAATCTAAAAAACAGATTTACAGAATCTTACATGGATTCATGCAGTTTTTGAGCAAAGCAAAATGTATTTCTGCACCTACAAATTCACCCCACAAACGTATATATATGTGTATGTGTGTGTTGGGGGGGGAGGATTATGATTGTCTGTGAGAGAGTGTGTGTGTATGTGTGAGTGTAAGTGTAAAGGGGTGTAAATCTGTGAGAGGGTGTGTGAGAGAGTGTATGTGTAATCGTATGAGAGGGTGTAGGAGTGTGTGTATGTCCGTCAGTGTGTGTGTGTGTGTGTATAGTGCAATGGGGTCACCTGTATTGTGACATGAACCCAAGGTCCCGGTTGAGGCTATTCCCATGGGTACCCAACCTGTCTATCAGCCTCTGTTCTGCCACTTGCCTGTTGCCTGTCCTGAAGACTGCCTTGGAAGACGGTCACCCGTAGGTCCGACGGGGAGGGAACACTCCTGTCTGTTGATTGGTTTTGCCAATGTACCATGCCTTAAGGCATCCTTGCTTGCAGCATATGAGATAGACAAAGTTGGCTGAGTCACATGAGTACCACATGGGAGGTGTCCCCATGCATAATGGTGGTATCCGTGTCAACATTCTGACACGTCTTGCAGTGTCTACCGTGACAAGGTTGTATGGTATTGTCCTGAATGCCGGACAGTTTGCTACAAACAATGAACTGTTTGAGGTTTGGTGGCTGTTTAAAGGCGAAATGTGGAGGTGTGGCAAGGTGCTCATCCTCATTGATAATGTGTTGCTCAACTCATCGACTGCCAGTTCCAACATACCACAATGACCTCCTCAGGAGACAGACACGAATTGTAACTGACAGGGTACCCTTCGTTGTCCAGTATTTCCCAGGAGCTGAAAAACTATGTCATGTTCTTCGCAGCCTGCAACACATTATTAATGAGGATGAGCACCTCACCAAGACCTTCCCCACATATCTACTTCTGTAAGACGTGTCAGAATGTCGACATGGATACCACCATTATGCATGGGACACCTCCCACCGTGTATGTGGCAGGTACTCATGTGTTATCTATCTCTTATGCTGCAGGCAAGGATGCCCTAAGGCATGGTACATTGGCAAGAGCAAGCAGAGGCTATGGCAATGGATGAATGGGCACCGCACAACAATCAACAGACAGGAGTGTTCCCTCCCAGTTGGAGAACACTTCAGCGGTCCAGGACATTCGACCTCGGACCTTTGGGTGACTGTCCTCCAAGATAGACTTCGGGACAGGCAATGAAAAGTGGCAGAGCAGAGGCTGATAGAAAAGTTCGGTACCCATAGGGATGGCCTCAACCGGGACCTTGGGTTCATGTCGCACTACAAAAGACCCCATTGCACTATACACACACACAGACAGATGGACACACTCCTACTCCTACACATACACACACTCACACAGACCTTCTCTCATATGCTGGCACATACACTCCCACACAACCTCTCACAGACTTATACCCTTTTACAGTCACATTCACACACATACACACTCTCTCTTACAGACACTCATAACCCACCCCCACCCACCCACCTCCCCGAAACACAGACACACAGCCCCACATGCACACATACACATATATGTTTGTAGGGTGAATTTGTATTTGCAGAATTACATCTTACTTTGCTCAAAAACTGCATGAGTCCATGTAAGATTCTGTAAATCAGATTTTTAAGATTAGAATCAGTCTGACTATTGTGGCCACAGACAGCCTCACACAGGGAAGCTAACACCTTCAATACCTTACCTGGGCTGACATGACACCAATTGTTAAGGTTCACTTGAGAACGTAACTTTTAAAAACGTTTTGTGATTTACATATGAAAGAACTGAAACTAACATGGTCATTCTAAAAGATGAGAGACTGAACAAATAATCCAGGTCTTTTTCAATATATAATTTTAGCGACATCACACTGTAAACCTTTGCTATAAATTCTGTGTCTTACAATATTATTGTCCACAACCACCTGATGAAGGAGCAGTGCTCTGAAAGCTAGTGCTTCCAAATAAACTTGTTGGACTATAACCTGTTGTGGTGTGATTTTTAAATCTGTATTTCAGTTCACATTCACCTTAGGAAGTGGAAAGTATTTTAGATTAGATTAGATTCCCTACAGTGTGGAAACAGGCCCAACAAGACCCCACTGACCCTCTGAAGAGTAACCCACTCAGACACATTTCCCTCTGGCTAATGCATTTAACACTATGGGCAATTTAACATGGCCAATTCACCTTAACTGCACATCTTTGGACTGTGGGAGGAAACCGGAGCACCCCCATGCAGACACGGGGAGAATGTGCAAACTCCACACAGACAGTCACCCGAGGCTGGAATCAAACCTGGGACCCTGGTGCTGTGATGCAGCAGTGCTAACCACTGAGCCACTGTGCCACCCATTATTGTATTCGTGACAGAGCAAATGTTAGCATCTCCCAGGAGAAGATACATGACTATAACCACAAAAAGAAAAGTTCTTTAGACAGGGGTTTTAATTAATTCGAGGAGGGATGTTCTATCATCTATCCCATCTATCTGCTCCACCCTCCTCTCTGACCTATCATCTTCTCCCTCATTTTCATCTACCTATTGCATTCTCAGCTACCTTGCTCTCAATCCCCTCCCATTTATCTCTCAGCTCCCCACCCCCACCCACATGCCTCATTCCCGATGAAAAACGTATATCTGAAATGTCGATTCTCCTGCTCCTCGGATGCTGCCTGACCTGCCGTGCTTTTCCAGCAACATACCCCCGACTCTCAATCATATCTAGTCCAGTAGATTGTATCTCAGTATTCTCCTTGACAACATTGTCTTTTTCTAGTGTGAGTACTAACGAAAAATATTCATTTAGCACTTCCCCTATCTCCTCTGACTCCATGCCGACCTTCCCACTTTTATCCTTGATTGGCCGTAAACATTACTCATTAAGGGCTTTTGCCTAAAACATCGAATCTCCTGCTCCTCGGATGCTGCCTGACCTGCTACGCTTTTCCAGCACCACACTCTCGACTGATCTAAGGCATCTGCAGTCCTCACTTTCTCCTAATCTTACTCTAGTCATTCTTTAATTCCTGATATACCAATAGAAAGCCACCAATGACTTCTCATGTCCCCTCCTGGCTCTTCTTAGCTCTCTCCTTAGGTCTTTCCTGGCTAACTTGTAACTCTCAAGCCCCTTAACTGAGCCTTCATATCTCATCCTAACATAAGCCTTCTTCTTTCTCTTGAGGGTTGAGGAAAAACGACAGATGTTAAAGAAAATAATTCACAGCAAAGATATATCCCAATGAGAAAGAAGGATTCTGGGAAGGGGATAAGCCAATCATGGTTAATCAGGGAAGGTAAGGCTAGTACGAAATTAAAAGCAAATAAATATGTACAACATGGCAAAGATTAGTGGTAAACCAGAGGATTGGGAACATTTTAAAAAATAACAAAAAATGCCCAAAATATGTCACAAAGCTAGTCCCTTTTTTTGTCTGAAAGCTGTTCCTTGGCTCAAGGATATTCTGTCCTTGGTTTTTTTCCAAACCAGGCCGGGCTCCAATCAGTCAGGTTTGGTACAGAGCTTAAAGGGTATTGAGAGGACATTTTGTTTATATGTAAACAGATGAGACTTCAGACCAAAGTGGTCATGTTTTAGAGGTGACCTGTATAATGAAAGTGGAGTGGTCAGCTCTCTAGCTGAGCTGAGCAGTTCAGTTCAGTCCAGAATTGGTTGGGAGTTCAAGAGTGAGCTGTGTGGAAACTCTCTTTTCTGCCTACCTAACTTCAACCTGTAAGCATCTGACCCTTTTTTGTACTGTATTTTAAAGGGGGTTTGCTTATTGGGACTGTTGTGTATATTCAGAATAGCATACTTAAATCTAGTTTGGATAGACTGAGTTCTGTAGGGGTTCTTTATTCTTTTCTTCGTGTTTCATTGTGTAATTTTATGATAAAAGGTTTTTGTCTGTTTTAAACCTGATAGTCAACCTCTCTAACTTAACCTAGGCAATTTTCACTATACACTTATCGAAACAAACTGCAGCTGTGGTCTGGGCTGCCTGCTTAAGAATGTTTTGAATGGTCTGGCCTAGTCCATAACAAATAAAATACACAGAGAAAATAACCTTGAAGCTAAACTTGCACTTATTTAACGCTATAAATCTATACAAAGGAAGAACGAGACCAAAGTGAACATACATATTCTTAGGGAATAAGGCTGAGAAAATAATAATGGAGAACCAGAAAATTGCAAAGGAATTGAATAAATACATCAGTCTTCATGGTAGAAGTCTTGCTAAAATTATCCAAGGTAATAGTTAGACTAAATCTTGATCATTGTGAATAGTTTTGGTTTCCTTATCTAAGGAAATAAGCATTCGAGCAATCCAGAGAAGGTTCACTTGGTTGATCCTGGCTATAGAGGGAATATTCTCTGAGGTGAGATTGAGAAGGTTGGGTATGTACTCATTGGAGTTTAGGAGAAAAAGAGATGGCCTTATTAAAACACTGAAAACATTGAAATGGAATGTTTCACAGCAGGATTTGAGAATAAAAGGGTGGTAATGTTTGACTTATTGCTTCCTATGAAAGGATGATCTTCACAACATTTAGAGAGGATTGAGACCACTCATGGGGACAGTGAAATCTCCATGCCTATGCAACCCGATAAGCTTCATTGTTCTGTGCTGCACAGCTCTCCCACTACCACCATAGTATCAAATAATCCCTATAGTGTAGAAAGTGGCCATTTGACCCATTGAGTCTGCATCGACCCTCTGAAGAACATCCCATCTAGACAATCCCACTTACGTCATAGCCAATCCACCTACCCTGTACAGCTTTGGACTGTCGGCAGAAACCAGAACACCCAGTGGAAACCCACTCAGATAGAGAGAGAATGGTGCAAACTCCACACAGGCAGTCATCCAAGACTGGAATCAAACCAGAGTTCTTGGTGCTGTGAGGCAGCAATGCTAACCACTCTGCCATCATATCACCCAATTCTAACTCATTGTTCAGATGCTCAAACATCTACCTCCTTGCACAACTAATGCCCTCTTTTCCCTTTTGCTGGCACCAGTGGCATCCACAACCATGAAGAGTACACCGCCTGATCCTATCAGCATGTAGCTCCTTGGAATGAACCAGTCACATTGAAATTAAGTTCTGCTGTTACGTTGATGGCCACTGTAATGGGATGACTACCCAGTCCTTCTGAGTGCAAGTCCTGTTCCAGTAGATGACACAGTTCTGATATGGTGTCTAGGGATACCAGTCAGTACTGAACTGTGGACACCTGGAGAAAAGACAGATTCTGAAAATAGCAGATTCTGATCTCCTCATCCTCCTCTGCATCTTGGAGGGGCCTTCTGCTGCTGCTTCCCTCTCTGTCTGGAGGCTACTCAGCAGCCATTGGATGTTTCTGTTGTTCCAAGAATTGTTTTTGTAATTGCTGCCTCCTTTTGTGTTGTATGTGTGGGACTGTGACAGTAACAATACTCCCAGCCTTTGTACGTCCATTTGAGATGGGCGTACTGATACTCTCTGAGGGATATCAGAACCAAAACAGCTTCTTAGTGATGTAATTTCTGAGCAGTCAAAACAAATAGAAATGAAGTTTTATGTTAGACTGCGATACATTATGGCACAGAGAACTCTCAGGTGGAAGGCAATGTACTGCCTCTAAATGGACCTTAGTTATTTCACCTTATTTAGATATGTGTAGTGCAAAACATTGTAACTAAGCAACAAAGCAAGATTATAAGTCTGGTAAGACTAGACTCTCATCGCGTTGTCCTCCATCTCACTTACATAGCCAAGAAATGCACCATTGAATATAACAGACTATGTTCTTACATACTTACAGTTCAGTGTACAAAGGTAGCAGCTCTAAAGCAGTGTGGAGCAATAGACCTGTGGACTATGTTTGTGAACTGGTGAACACAAGTGACACTTTCAGGTTCAGCAGCGGTCACATCAGCTTTGCAGAGATAACCAAGATCCATTATTAGAAGTAATGAAATTGTCATGATTGCTTGAGGCCAAGATTTTTAAGGTGTCTTAGGAACAGAACTTCCAAAGAAGAGCCATCAGCCATGAAGCATTAACTATGCTTCTGTCTCTGCAGATGCTGCCAGTTTCTTCATCACTTTCTGCTTTTATTTCAGATCTCCAGAAGTTGTAATGTATGATTTTGTTCAATGCACAAGCTGTATATGAAATGCAATTCGATGGTACAGGTGTGGCATCACACAATCTACAGATATCTGATTAATGCAATTGCCCCGAGCAAAGACTTACATAACAAACTAGTCTGCTCTGCCCTTACCTGCACCTGTAGGACAAAGAAATAAACTTACTCATTCGTCCCTTAGTGTGTTTGCAGCCATTTTGTTTTTCTATTTGTTGTGGTTTAGTTGAAAACAGCGCACTATTCAGTTTGTGCTCTTGTGAGTGATTTGTGGAGATTGCCTAATAATCCTAACTCTTCATGTTCTGTTTTGAGTTGCTGTCTCTGTCAATCCCATCAGTTTTCATCCCCCGATCATCCAACCCTTCATTTGGCTTTTGGCATTCCCAACTTCCCCCTCAGCGCCATGGCTTACTACATTGCCACACCAATTATATTAATCCAATCTCTGGGCTACGTATGTCAAAATTCTACCTGACCTCTCTGACCCCAAGAGGTTCAAGCTGAGGAGGGTCAACTTCCCCCTAGAAAGGCGACCTTCGGTATGTTAGACCTATGGCCCTGGGGTTACCCCAGCAACATTCCAGGGCCAATGAAATCCAATTGTGAACAGGCTCCTTCTACAGCTGGAGAGCCAGGGACTATCCAATGACACAGTGAGAGTGAGAGAAAGAAGAAAACCTATTGAGGACATTTTTGAGGCACGGATGAGAAAAGGTGCAAGTTAGTATGAGCTCCTGCACAAACGTTTCTGGTGTGAACTGTCATGTACTTGTGACTCTGTCAATAGTAAATGCATCTTAAGACCTCCAGCAATAAGTTGTTCAACACATTTGGTAAGTGAGGAAGATGAATATTAATGAGGCGATTTGTGATGTTAATAAAGTATTTTACAAGCTATTGGCCATGAGCTGCTGCCGAGCGAGAAACTCACATTGGCTTTCAGCAAATGCATTGAAAATGCATCAAGTTTCTCCAAAATTTGAGATAGGACTTGTTGGATTTCTCACATGATTCTGCCATAAATCTCACCATAGCCGTTGCTCTTCACAGCCCTACAGGATTCCACCCATTGGCACAGTTTTCAACAAAGCATCTTCGAAATGATGTGATTGATGATAATTGTTGCAATTGGTTGCTTGAGTCACCTCAAGAAAATAAAACCTGACTGCTTTATGGTGGTCACATTTGAACAACCTTTTCAGGCTTGAAGCTTTTGTTTTGGAGTTAATTGGGGAAAGCCTGCTAAGAACAAGCTGCCAATCTTGTCTTCTGTTTTTGCAACACTTTTGTAGTGAATTCAGTGTGAAACCTAATTGTTCTTCTGAAAGAATGTGATGTACAGAACTTTTCAAAGATATAATTCTTGAATAAGCTGTGTCTGCCAATTCCCCAGACAGAACCACGCATGACTACACTCTGCAATATGACCAAATCAACAGACTTCAGAACCTTTTTGCATCTTTTCCTCTTTGACTTTAAGAATAATCATTCTTAGCCAAAAAAAGTTTTTTGTTCTCTGCAGATAACATGGGGTGGCGGGGTTAGAGAAAGTTGATGGTCCCTCTATCTTGATAAACACAAAATTCAATCACTGTTATTTTACATTCCTACAATGAAGTGACAACATTGCTGAACTTAAAACATAGAAATGTATACTTTATTTAGATATATAAAAATTGTAAGAATAACATCACTACATAGATAAGGTTTTGTCAGCCAGGTCTTAATTTCACTTTTTAAAAACATAAATTGATATTAATCAATATTAATAAAAACAAACCTCAGTTAAAAACCTTTCATACAATGGCTCAGATATTTTGGTTTCCTGGTAATTGGAGATCGACATTGACTAAACAACAGTTGCCTGAAAATTGTAACTTTTTTTATGGACAAATAGCTGGCCCTTCGAACTCTCTATAAACGTTCTCAACCCTGAGTTAGAGTAATCAACTTCAGAAGGTTTCCATTTGCACACGTTAATAGTTGGCTGGAAAGCGTTAGAGGAATTGAACATGCTCTGGCTCCTGGCTAACTATAAATCAAACCACCCATTTCAAAGACAGCCTACCGACCTTCCTTACAATGAAATACCGTAATGACATCACCCACTCCAACAGTAAGGCAAATGGGGCCTGCTTTTTAATGTGTTATGTGCAAGACAGTGTCCCCAGACTGGAAGACTTTCCTATACTGAAGTGTCAGCTTAGATTTTGTGCTGAAAAATATTCCTGAATTATCTTTCCAACTGCAGGGAGTGTGTCGTAAGGGAGACTAGAGAGGAAAACGCAGAAATATCTATTCTTTTATCTATTTCTCAAAAAATAATTTTCAGTCAGTTGAATAGTCTAATCAAAATACAAACACTGTTCAAAATAGTAACATCTATTTTGAAAAAAAAACCCTTGGCAAAAAGCCAAATTTAGACAAAGATTGTTATGAGCAGAATACAAAAATAGTTCAGAACTTTTCCATTTTTTGAAACAGACATTAATACTGTTGGTTTCTAAGTTAATAGAGGATACATCTCAACAGCAAATATAACAAATAGTCTTCATTTTAAAGTGGATCCAACAGTTGTCAACAAATGGATCTTATTATTCTTACTACTATTCTGTCAGAGATGTATAGTATGGAAACAGTCAGTCCAACTCATCCATGCTGACCAGATATCCTAAATTAATCTAGTCCCATTTGCCAGCATTTGGCCCAGGTCCCTTTAAACCCTTCCTATTCATATACCCATCCAGATGCCGTTTAAATGTTTAACTGTACTAGCCTCTACCACTTCCTTTGACAGCTCATTCCATACCCACACCAACCTGTGTGTGAAAAAGTTACCTCTTAGCTCTCTTTTGAATCTTTCACCTCTCACCCTAAACCTATGCCTGCTAGTTCTGGACTCCCCCACCACAGGGAAAGGACCTTGGTTTTTTTTCCTTATACATGCCCCTCATGATTTTATAAAACACTATAAAAGGTCACATTCCTCAGCTTCCAATGCTCCAGGGAAAATAGCCCCAGCCTATTCAACCTCTACCTATAGCTCAAACCCTCCAACCCTGGTAACATCCTTGTAAACCTTTTCTGAACCCTTCCAAGGAGAGAGAGACCAGAATTGCACACAATATTCCAAAAATGGCCTAACTAATGTCCTGTACATTCACAACATGACCTCCCAACTCCTACACTCAATGCACTCATCAATTATTGTTGCAAAGCATTGTATTTTTGTGAAACAAAAACAGAAGTTGCGGAAAAAGCTGAGCAACTCTGTCAGTACCTGTGAGGAGAAATCAAAGAAATGTTACGTTTGATTTCTCTTCACAGATATTGTGAGACTTGCCGTGCTTTTCCAGCAACTTCTGTTTTTGTTTTTGATTTACAGCATCTGCAGTTCTTTAACTTTTAAAGGCTTTTTTGAGTATGGAATAAGTATTAAGTGGACTTCTTAAACAGCTCGAAAGGACATGTTGTAATGGCATGAAGCTAGATTTTCAATTATGGTATTACTGGATACCTTCAGCATTGCTAGTCTGTTGAATTTATCTAACTGACTTTTTGATAGGTAGCTGTCAAACAGAAATGGGACAATACATACTACTTATTCATTTCTACGCTCCACTAAAGTGGGGTGGGAGACAAAATCCACCTAACGTTTGCAGGTTGACAATTCATGAATCCAAACAAGACACCTGTTACTAATCAAAGGAATAAAATTCAAGGAACTTGGCCTCAGTGACACAGCACTTAAACTGAAACAACCAAGAGCTTGAAATCTCTACAAGTAGCACCAACATAACAGTAAGACAATACAGGAGACCCAAGCTATCTTAGCTCAAAGGATATAACTGCAGTCCTGAAAAATATCTCCAGTACAGCTAGGAATTCTACCTCTCATCCCAATGGTTCTCCTCATAACTGCAGCTACACTTAACACTCTGCTTCCCTGTTTTAATTCACTTCCTACAATCACTGCACCAGTCCATCTTTCTCGTCCTGCTCTCACCACTATTTCAACCTCAACTTACTCAATTACATTGGTACTACACAATCATGACAAACACATATGGAATTACAGAACAAGGCTGCACACACATAATGGGAGACACTAGAACCATTTAATCTATTCAAAAGAGGACAAGTGCAACATTACAAGCATGAGGTCAGCCATGACCGTGAACAGTGGCAACACTGAAGGTGATCTCACACAATATTTCTTCACACCTTATCCTTTGTTTTCTTCCCAATTCTCTCAGTCCACACACATTATTGAATTCATTTTAGCCAACATTTCCCTTGTAATTCCTTTGCAGTATAATGGCTTTGGAGGGTTACAAAGTCGCCAGGAATGAACTGAAGAATGGACTTAGGAGAGCTAGAAGTGGGCATGAAAAAGATTTGGCGGGTAGGATGAAGGAAAACCCTAAATGGTTCTACACCTATATAAGGAACAGAAGGATGGCCAGAGTGAGGGCAGGGCCGATCAGGGATAGTGGAGGAAACTTGTGCTTGCAGTCGGAAGAAGTAGAGAAAGTCCTTAATGAATACTTTGCTTCAGTAGTCACTACTGAGATGGACCTTGACATTTCTGAGGACAGTGTGACTCAGACTAATGTGCTAGAACAGGTTTATGTTAGAAAGGAAGATCTGCTGAAAATTTTGAAAAAACATAAGGATAGATAAACCCTCTGGGCCAGACGGGATATATCCTGGATAACTACAGGAAGTGTGGTAAGAGGTTGCTGTGCCATAGGTGACGATCTTTCCACCCTCACTGTCATCTCGAGTAGTGTCAGATGATTGGAGGGTGGCAAATGTTATTCCCTTGTTCAAGAAAGGGAATAGGGAGAACCCTGGGAATTACAGACTAGTCAGTTTAACATCAGTGGTAGGCAAAAATATAGGAGAGGATTTATGATTACTTGGAAAACCATAGTTTGATTAGAGGTAGTCCGCATGGCTTTGTAAGGGGCATGTCATGCCTCTCAAACCTTAAAGAATTCTTTGAGGATGTGATAAAACACGTTGATGACTAGTGGTGCCCCACAGGGATCGGTTCTAGGACCTCTGCTCTTTGTAATTTTTATAAATGACTTGGCTGAGGAAGTGGAGTTATACGTTAGTAAGTTTACTGATGACATGAAGGTTAGAGAAGGTTGTGGATTGTGTGGAAGGCTGTTGTAGGTTGCAACAGGACATTGACAGGATGCAGAACGGGCCGGATAAGTGGCAGATGGAGTTCAACCTGGAAAAGTGTGAAGTCATTCACTTTGGAAGATTGAATTTGAATGCAGAATACAGGGTTAAAGGCAGGATTCTTGGCAGTGTGGAGGAAAAGATAGATCTTGGGGTCCATGCCCATAGATCCCTCAAAGTTGCTACCCAAGTTGATAAAATTGTTAAGAAGGCGTATGGACAGTTGTTTTTCATTAAAAGGGGATTGAGTTTAAGAGCTGCAAGGTTATGCTGCAGCTCTATAAACCCCTGGTTAGACCACACTTGGAATACTGTGTTCAGTTCTGGTCACCTCATTACAGGAAAGATGTGAAAAGTTCAGAGAGGGTGCAGAGGAGATTTACTAGGATGCTGCCTGGACTGGAGGGCATGTCTTACGAAGTAAGGTCGAGGGAACTAACGCTTTTCTCATTGGAGTGAAGATGGATGAAAGGTGACTTGATACAGGTGTACAAGGTGTTGAGAGGCATAGATAGCCAGAGGCTTTTTCCCAGGGCAGAAATGTCTATCACGAGAGGGCATAATTTTAAAGTAATTGGAGGAAGGTTTAGGGAAGATTTCAGAGGTAGGTTCTTTACACAGAGAGTGAGAGAGTGTGTTGGGTGTGCAGTGGTAGTAGAGTCAGATACATTAGGGACATTTAAGTGACTTTTGGATAGGCACATGGAAGATAGTACAATGAAGGGTATGTAGGTTCGTCTGATCTTAGAATAGGATAAAATGCTAACATAATATCGAGGGACAAAGGGCTTGAACTGTGCTGTACACCCTTCCCCCCCCACCCCCCCGACCTATCACCTTCATCCCCTCCCCCACTCACCTATCGTACTCTATGCTACTTTCTCCCCACCCCCACCCTCCTCTCACTTATCTCTCCACCCTCCAGGCTCTCTGTTCTTATTCCTGATGAAGGGCTTTTGCCCGAAACATGGATTTTACTGCTCCTCGGATGCTGCCTGAACTGCTGTGCTCTTCCAGCACCACTAATCCAGAAACGTTTCCAGCATCTGCAGTCATTGTTTTTACCTGTACTGCTCTATGCCACTTTCTTTCATTAAGTTATTCTGTTTTGACACAAAGATTGGCTTTGAAGGTGTATGCTTAATGATCAACTGGTTAGTCGCTAGGTAATGGATTTTCCCTTTGCTTCTAATCATTCAGTTAACAAGAACAAAAATACCAGTACTTGCATATAGATACAGAGCTTACAATGTTCCAGGACAAGTTTCTGACCAGTAAATCTTAGATTATAAATGGGGATATATACAAACAAAGCTATTGTTGGTCATACATATGAAAACATTTTATTATACATAATGAAATCTAAACAAAAATGTTACTTCATTTTATAGCTGCAAAATCAGAATGTACTGATCATTGTTCCAGAAACTGCCATATCAACTCAACCTAATTTCATTGTGAAGAATCTGCTAATTGTGTCCATCTCAATATTAATTTCAACGGAGAACTGGCAATTGTCATCTTCTTGCTTTGGTGTATAAGTTAACGAAGTGGTGAAACCTACACCACTTTCAAATGGTTTGTTTTCAATGCAGTTGGTTTCTTTAAAAGGGTAAATATATTTGTACCAGGTGATGCAACAGTCTTCTAAAGCATATCCTGTAACAGTGCAGGAAATTGTTACAGGTTGGCCAACTTTAGGAGCTGGTGTTCGGCAAGTTATCGGTGATATCTCGGTTTTATCTATTGGAATAAAAACTGAAATAAATAAAACTCTTAATAATGTAACAAAGATATCGATTTTATTTTAATTATGAAAAGGAACGCAACAATATTCAGTAGTTCTAGTAGCACTGTGCACTCCAACATTAGGGGTCTTTTGATTTTTCATCCCAACTTCTGCCATTCTACAAATGCTAAGCTACTTTACCAAGAGTCAGCACTGCTGCTGCAATAATTATGTGCCTTAATGTTCAAGATGAAAATAAAAACCATGAAAGTAACGAGAGAACATCTAGTTATCTTCTGTCCCAAAGTAGAAGACATGGAGTTCAAGGAAGAATGAAGATGGAGTCAGAGATGACAAAAAGAAACAAACATATTCAATAATCAATATGTAAGAAGGAATTCTGTTCTTCAAACTGGGAAAAATTGAGTGTGAGATTAAAATGTTATTAACCTCATGTTAGAAAAATAGTTAAAAGCGACTTCATTCGAATTTACACATATGGGCAAAAAGCATGTGTTGCAAATCAAAATGGCCATGTTTCCAACATGAGAAATCTTCCCTAATTATGGTACACTTTGGGAATGGACAAAAAGAGAGCTGCAGAAGATACAGAGGACAGTTAGCATGAAATCATCTATTAAGCACAAAGTCACTCCATGCCACAAAATACTTTCGTCACTTTCAAGTCAGTGAGATCCAAGAAGTAGCTGTGAATGTATTATTTACCACATAACAATAGCTTCCACTAATTGTATTAAAGTCTATAAATCTGGAGAAAGTGTCAGTAGTCAGTTAAGATTAGATTACTTATAGTATGGAAACAGGCCCTTCAGCCCAACAAGTCCACACCGACCCACCGAAGCGCAACCCACCCAGACCCATTCCCCTACATTTATCCCTTCACCTAACACTACGGGCAATTTAGCATGGCCAATTCACCTAAACTGCACATTTTTGGACTGTGGGAGGAAACCCACGCAGACACGGGGTGAATGTGCAAACTCCACACAGTCAGTCGCCTGAGGCAGGAATTGAACCCGGGTCTCTGGCACTGTGAGGCAGCAGTGAAATATACCGCTTCAATCTGAAGATAGCGACATAGATTTCGATGAAATTATTTGAGATCTTACAGACAGCAAGTTAGAAGGATTTTTGTCACAAAGAAATTGTCAATGTCTTCTTATTGTACATTTTATTAATCTTCAGTGAAGCACAACACGAGATTCATATTACTCTCTGTTTAAACAGACATAGGTACCATTTTAAATAATATTTTTCTTTTCTTTGTATAGAGAAAAGAATCACACCTTTAAGTGTGATTCCGGTGCATCCAGATTTACACTGAAACAACCAGCACTCCTCTCTCTTGTAAGCACCAGAGCAGAGACATCCATCAGAGACTGCATGTGAGGGGAGTGCACTGGGTAATACACAGGTCACTTGTGCAGTGAAAGAAGTTACTGACATAAGGATCAGAATTCCTTGATACTTTGCTCAAAACCAAAATAATATAGCAGTTCAGCCTTCAATTGTTTGAGATATAAGACAAATTCAGAATTGTGCAGATGATGGGTACACTGGAGGAGTCCTTATATGCACCGTAGCCCATCTTGAAATATTGAGAGTTGGGTCAACATACTAGAGACCATGGCAGCAAAGAGCAGTTCCTTCACTGTTGCTTAGTTTGCTGCAATACTGGTGTTGTGTATCAGACTGGAGAAGGATTTGCCATGCAATTTTATTCCTCTCACTATTAATATTGACTACTTTCTTGCAGACAAATGGCCATGTACAACCAAGAGCCTTTTCAGTACCATGACCATGATAGTTAAAAAGGGTGGCAAGACATGCACATTTCCTGCAAGCCAATGAGATGCCAGAACAAAGAGATACGGAATACAGGACTAAAGCAGGCAGTCTACAGCAGGTCACCTATGGATTCACTGCCTTCGTGATAATTTAAACTGCATTTACTTCAATGCAAGAGGCCTGACTGATAAAGCAGATGAACTCGGGGCATGGTTGGGAAAATGGCACTGGGATATTGTAGCTATTACAGATAAGTATGTCAGGGATGGACAGGACTGGTTGCTTAATGTTCTAGGGTATAGATGCTATACAAAGGATAGAAAGGGAGGCAAGTGATGAGAGGAGAGGATGTGTTTGATTAAGGATAACATTACGGCTGTACTTCGGGAGGATATTCATGGGAGAATTTTCAGTGAATTTATATGGGTGAAACTTAAAAATAAGAAAGGATGATCACCTTATTAGGTGATTCTCCCCCCATTTCTCCCCTACCACAGTCATCAGGGAATTGAGAAACAAATATGTAGGGAGATCTCAGATACCTGTATAAATAATAACATAGAACATAGAACAATACAGCGCAGAACAGGTCCTTCGGCACTCGATGTTGAGCCAACCTGTGAACTAATCTAAGCCCATCACCCGACACTATCTCATCAACATCTATATGCTTATCCAAGGACTGTTTAAATGCGCCTAATGTGGCTAGGTTAACTACATTGGCAGGCAACCTGCCTCTGACATCTGTGAGTGGTGGAGACAATTACAATTTCAACATATAAGAAGCATCTGGATGGGTACATGGTTGGGAGGGTTTCGAGGGATACTGACCATACGCTGGCAAATGGGGCTAGGTCAGATTGGGAAGTCTGGACAAGTTGGACTGAGGGGTCTGTTTCCATGCTGTATGACTCTTATAAATAGCTCACATAGCCTAAGATGCAGATTTTGATCAAAACATTGGTGGCATTAAAGTTCTTTGCTATTCCTTCTCATCCTTGGCTAAATGTCGAAAGGGTCATTACTTCCGCCGGTGAGTAGATGTTATTGGTTTTCCACTATAGTGTCACTAATCTGACTTCCTCTCTTGTAGAATTCTTACTCGATTAGAAATCCCTATTGTATGCTGTCTAATGTGTAGATCCATGGCAAATTATAGAGAATTAAGCATTAGGAACAGCAAAATAAATCTATCCAAAATTGTAAAAGTAATTTGGATAGGATAAAAGGCCAGCAATGACATTGAGGGCCGAAGGGACTGCACTGTGCTGTACTGTTCTAATGTTCTTAAAAGTAACAATATCTGTGTTTGGCATTTTTGTTCTTTTCACAGCAGCTACCAACCTGAGGTAGTCAAGAGTATTTTGGATACACATACAGCTGTGTGTAACTAAGGCAGTGATAATGATAACTGGGATGCTGGATGGAACCACATTAACACTGCTTCATTTTAAAGGATCACCCATTACATCACCCTAACAGCCAGAAATGAAGGCAGCATCTCTTCTCTACCCAAAATGGTATATCTACATCATTGCGTGTGTCGTCTGAAATACCACACTGACATCACTATGGATTACAACCAAACATGTATGAAGCAAAAACTCTCAAGATGGATACTTTACCTGCACCAATCGATCCATTTACTTGAGCAGAGGTTGTACTCTTAACACCTGAACACAGAAAGACTTAGTTAAATTCAACATTAGTTAAATAAAGTTCATCCTTAGAATATTCAAGTATTAAGTAACTCTTCTAATAGTTTTGAGCTAGAGAAATGATTGCTGGACATCTTGCTGAGATATTTGTATCATCAACAGTCACAGGTGAGGTGTCGGAAGACTGGAGGT
>NC_057725.1:32757943-32785579 GCF_004010195.1 Chiloscyllium plagiosum
CAAAGTTATCACAGATTAACTATTCTCAGCAGCAGTGAAAAAGATCTACTTGTCAATATGAAGTTTCAATGTCAAGTAAACAGTTGAATGATTACATTGGATTCAAGAAACTCAACGTGACTATTATAAGTTGGTAATGAAATGAAAACCAAAGGAACTGCAGATGCTATAAATCAGAAACAAAAACAGAAATTGCTGGAAAAGCTCAGCATTTCTGAGGAAGGGTCAATGGACTGGAAATGTTAACTCTGATTTCTCTGATTGCTTATATTAGAAGGATCCATATTGACAGTGTGCAACTAAGGCAGTGATAATGATAACTGGGATGCTGGATGGAACCACATTAACCCCACTTCATTTTAAAGGATCACCCATTAGATCCACCCTAACAGCCAGAAATGAAGGCAGCACTTCCTCTCTACCTAAAATGGTATATCTACATCATCTTGTGTGTAGTCTGAAATACCACGCTGACATCAATATGGATTACAACCAAACATGTACGAAACAATAACTCTCAAGATGGACACTTTATCTTCAATTTTTGATGGCAACTCAGGAGCAGATTCTTTATTTTCAACACCTGAACACAGAAATACTTAGTTAAATTCAACACGAGTTCAATGAAGTTCATCCTTAGAATATTAGAGCATTAAGTAACTCTTCTATTAGTAATGAACCCTCGTACAAGCAGATGTCATCATCCTAGGAAAAGGACTCTCATTGCCCACCATGTCTAATCCTCTGATCATCTTATATGTCTCTATTAAATCACCTCTTAGCCTTCTCTCCAATGAGATCAGATCCAAGTCCCACAGGCCTTTGCTTCAGACAAAACAACATCCTGGTAAATTCCTCTGCACCTTTTCCACAGCTTCCACATCCTTCTGTAATGGGGCAACCAGAACCGCACACAGTGTTTTCTACAGTTGCAGCTTGACATCATGGCCGCGAAACTCAATTCCTCTTCCAATAAAACCTAACACACTATATGCCTTCTTAACAGCACTATCAGCCTGGTGGCAACTTTCAGGGATCTATGTACATGAACACCAAGATCTCTCTGCACATCCACATAACCAAGAATCTTTCCATTGACCCAGTATTCAACTTCCGGTTATTCTTCCCAAAGTGAATCACCTCACATTTATCTGCATTGAACTCCATTTGCCACCTTTCAGCTCAGTTCTGCAGTTTATCCAAGTCTCCCTACAAAATTCTTCCACACTGTCCACCACTCCACTGACTTTAATATCATCTGCAAACTTACTAACTCATCCACTTATGCCTGCATCCAAGTAGTTTATAAAAATGACAAACAGCAGTGGTCTCAAAACAGATTCTTGTGGCACACCACTAATAACCGGACTCCAGGCTGAATATTTTCCATTAACCACCACTCGTTGCCTTCTTACAGAAAGCCAGTTTCTAATCCAAACTGCTAAATCACCTTCAATCCATGCCGCCGCATTTTCTCCAGTAGCCTACCATGTGGAATCTTATCAAAGGCTTTACTGAAGTCCATGTACACCACGTCAACTGCCCTAGCCTCACCCACATGCTTGGTTACCTTTTCAAAAAACTCAATGAGGTTTGTAAGACATGACCTGCCCTTAACTAATCCATGTTGACTATTTTCAATCAAATTATTGCTTGCTAGATGATTCTAAATCTTATCTCTTATAATCTTTTCCAAAACTTTTCCAACAACAGACATAAAGCTCACTGGTCTATAATTACCTGGGTCATCTCTACTGCCCTTCTTGAACAAAAGCACAAAGTTGGAAACCACCAGTCCTCCTCTGGTACTAAACCTGTAGACAATGACGACTCAAAGATCAAGGCCAAAGGCTCAGCCATCTCCTTCCTAGCTTCCTAGAGAATTCTCGGAAAAATTCCATCTGGTCCAGGGGATTTATCTTTTTTCACACCTTCTAGAATTGATAACACCTCCTCTTTCCTCATTCCTTTCAAGTCTAATAGCCTGTATCTCAGTCTTCTCCTCTACAATATTCTCCTTTTCCTGAGTGAAAACAGATGAGAAATATTCGTTTAGCACCTCTCCGATCTCCACAGGGTCCACACACAACTTCCCACTTCTGTCTTTGACAGGCCCTATTCCTACCCTCGTCATCCTTTTATTCCTCACATACCTATAGAAAGCTTTAGGGTTCTCCTTTTTTCTACCTGCTAAAGACTGCTCATGTCCCTTCTTTGCTCTTTTGAGCTCGATCTTTAAATCCTTCCTCGCTACTCAAACTCTCCATTGCCTCTTCTGAACCATTGGACAGTGAATAAAATTATCTCAGACCTTGATCAGATGGGCCAATGGGCTGAGGAACTGCAGATGGAGTACAATTTACATAAGTTTGAGGTGTCACATTTTGGTAAGCCAAACCAGGGCACGACTTATACAGTTAATGGTAGGGCCCTGGGAAGTATTGCTGAACAATGGGATCCAGTGGTGTGGGTGCAATTTTCCTTGAAAAGATAGTGAAGAAGGCATACTTGCCTTCATTGGTCAGAACATTGTGTATAAGAGTTGGAACATCATGTTGTGGCTTTATAAGGCATTGCTGAGTCCAGTTTTAGAATACTGATTACAATTCTGGATGCCATTCTGTAGGAAAGATGTTGTTAAACTTGAGAGGGTGCAGAAAAGATTTACAAGCATGTTGCTGGGACTGATGGGTTTGAGCTATAGGGTGAGGTTGAATAGGCTAAGGCTTTTTCCACTGGAGCATCAGAGGCTGACTGGTAACCTTAGGCTGGTTTATAAAATCATAAAAGGCATGGATGGAAGGAAGAATAGCCAAGGTCTTCTTCCTGGGGTGGAGGGAGACCAAAACTAGGACATAGGCTTAAGGTGAGAAGGCAAAGATTTAAGACGGACCTAAGGGGTAACGTTTTCATGTAGATGGTGGTGCGAGTATGAAATGAGGTGCCAGAGGAAGTGGTGGAGACAATTACAATTTCAACATATAAGAAGCATCTGGATGGGTACATGGTTGGGAGGGTTTCGAGGGATACTGACCATACGCTGGCAAATGGGGCTAGGTCAGATTGGGAAGTCTGGGCAAGTTGGACTGAGGGGTCTGTTTCCATGCTGTATGACTCTTATAAATAGCTCACATTAGCCTAAGATCCAGCCAAATCACACCACCTGGATTACTATAGTTACACACTTTACAAATTTTGATCAAAACACTGGTGGCATTAAAGTTCTTTTCTATTCCTTCTCATCCTTGACTAAATGTCGAAAAGGTCATTACTTCCGCCGGTGAGTAGATGTTATTGGTTTTCCACTGTAGTGTCACTAATCTGACTTCCTCTCTTGTAGAATTCTTACTAGATTAGAAATCCATATTGTATGCTGTCTAATGTGTAGATCCATGGCAAATTATAGAGAATTAAGCATTAGGAACAGCAAAATAAATCTATCCAAAATTGTAAAAGTAATTTGGAGAGGATAAAAGGCCAGCAATGACATTGAGGGCCGAAGGGACTGCACTGTGCTGTACTGTTCTAATGTTCTTAAAAGTAACAATATCTGTGTTTGGCATTTTTGTTCTTTTCACAGCAGCTACCAACCTGAGGTAGTCAAGAGTATTTTGGATACACATACAGCTGTGTGTAACTAAGGCAGTGATAATGATAACTGGGATGCTGGATGGAACCACATTAACACTGCTTCATTTTAAAGGATCACCCATTACATCACCCTAACAGCCAGAAATGAAGGCAGCATCTCTTCTCTACCTAAAATGGTATATCTACATCATTGCGTGTGTCGTCTGAAATACCACACTGACATCACTATGGATTACAACCAAACATGTATGAAGCAAAAACTCTCAAGATGGATACTTTACCTGCACCAATCGATCCATTTACTTGAGCAGCGGTTGTACTCTTAACACCTGAACACAGAAAGACTTAGTTAAATTCAACATTAGTTAAATGAAGTTCATCCTTAGAATATTCAAGTATTAAGTAACTCTTCTAATAGTGATGAGCTAGAGAAATGATTGCTGGACATCTTGCTGAGATATTTGTATCATCAACAGTCACAGGTGAGGTGTCGGAAGACTGGAGGTTGGCTAACGTGATGCCACTATTTAAGAATGGTGGTAAGGGCAAACCAGGGAACTATAGACCAGTGTGGCTGACGTTGGTGGTGGGCAAGTTGTTGGAGGGAATCCTGAGGGACAGGATGTACATGTATTTGGCAAGGCAAGGACTGATTAGGGATAGTCAACATGGCTTTGTGCACGGGAAATCATGTCTCACAAACTTAATTGAGTTTGTTGAAGAAGTAATAAAGACGATTGATGAGGGCAGAGCAGTAGATGTGATCTATATGGACTTCAGTTAGGCGTTCGACAAGGTTCCCCATGGGAGACTGGTTACCAAGGTGAGATCTTACAGAATACAGGGAGAACTAGCCATTTAAATAGAGAACTGGCTCAAAGTTAGAAGACAGATGGTGGTGGTGGAGTTTTGTTTTTTAGACTGGAGGCCTGTGACCAGTGGTGTGCCACAAGGATCATTGCTGGGTCCTCTACTTTTTGTCATTTACATAAATGATTTGGATGTGAACATAAGAGGTACAGTTAGTAAGTTTGCAGATGACACCAAAATTGGAGGTGTGGTGGACAGCGAAGAAGGTTACCTCAGATTTCAACAGGATCAGGACCAGATGGGCAAATGGGCTGAGAAGTGGCAGATGGAGTTTAATTCAGATAAATGCGAGCTGCTGCATTTTTGGAAAGCATATCTTAGCAGGACTTATACACTTAATGGTAAGGTCCTAGGGAGTGTTGCTGAACAAAGAGACCTTGGAGTGCAGGTTCATAGCTCCTTGAATCTTGTGTGTAGTCTGAAATACCACGCTGACATCAATATGGATTACAACCAAACATGTACGAAACAATAACTCTCAAGATGGACACTTTATCTTCAATTTTTGATGGCAACTCAGGAGCAGATTCTTTATTTTCAACACCTGAACACAGAAAGACTTAGTTAAATTCAACACTAGTTCAATGAAGTTCATCCTTAGAATATTAGAGCATTAAGTAACTCTTCTATTAGTAATGAACGCAAAGTTATCACAGATTAACTATTCTCAGCAGCAGTGAAAAAGATCTACTTGTCAATATGAAGTTTCAATGTCAAGTAAACAGTTGAATGATTACATTGGATTCAAGAAACTCAACGTGACTATTATAAGTTGGTAATGAAATGAAAACCAAAGGAACTGCAGATGCTATAAATCAGAAACAAAAACAGAAATTGCTGGAAAAGCTCAGCATTTCTGAGGAAGGGTCAATGGACTGGAAATGTTAACTCTGATTTCTCGGATTGCTTATATTAGAAGGATCCATATTGACAGTGTGCAACTAAGGCAGTGATAATGATAACTGGGATGCTGGATGGAACCACATTAACCCCACTTCATTTTAAAGGATCACCCATTAGATCCACCCTAACAGCCAGAAATGAAGGCAGCACTTCCTCTCTACCTAAAATGGTATATCTACATCATCTTGTGTGTAGTCTGAAATACCACGCTGACATCACTATGGATTACAACCAAACATGTACGAAACAATAACTCTCAAGATGGACACTTTACCTTCAATTTTTGATGGCAACCCAGGAGCAGATTTTTTATTTTCAACACCTGAACACAGAAAGACTTAGTTAAATTCAACACTAGTTCAATGAAGTTCATCCTTAGAATATTAGAGCATTAAGTAACTCTTCTATTAGTAATGAACGCAAAGTTATCACAGATTAACTATTCTCAGCAGCAGTGAAAAAAATCTACTTGTCAATATGAAGTTTCAATGTCAAGTAAACAGTTGAATGATTACATTGGATTCAAGAAACTCAACGTGACTATTATATTATGGTAGTGAAATGAAAACCAAATGAACTGCAGATGCTATAAATCAGAAACAAAAACAGAAATTGCTGGAAAAGCTCAGCATTTCTGAGGAAGGGTCAATAGACTGGAAATGTTAACTCTGATTTCTCTGATTGCTTGTATTAGAAAGATCCATATTGACAGTCCTTATTTTTCCAGAAGA
Organism: Chiloscyllium plagiosum; assembly: GCF_004010195.1. Taxonomy (NCBI): domain Eukaryota; kingdom Metazoa; phylum Chordata; class Chondrichthyes; order Orectolobiformes; family Hemiscylliidae; genus Chiloscyllium; species Chiloscyllium plagiosum. The sequence continues at coordinate 32,764,039 of NC_057725.1, forward strand.
CTGACAAACTGACCACATCAGGCAAGAACAAATGTGTTTAGAACTTCTGTGACTTGGTTTCTATCAATAGAATTTCTCCAAAAGCTGCATTTATTTGGAGTTTATTTAAACAGTGAATAGAATGTCCTCAAATCATATATCCTTCTCTTATGCAACACCAATTCAGGCTTTCTTCTATGTACAATCTGTTGCATTTCTGAGAATTGGGTTATTGAATAACAATTTGCTCACTATCACTTATCATGAAATAGTTAGTGTTTCATGCCATTCCCCTATCTCTACCAATCAAATCAAATTATTTCACTTTGACCTGGTCAATGACAAACAATACTGTATCACACATCAAACAGGAGTTTGTACAGAGATCTGCTGGCTGCCGTTCTCCTAGGCCCACAATGGAATGGGACACCAGACCGACCGGCACAGGTAGAGATCATTTCCTAATGCCTGCTGCACTTCACCACTGGGGTCCCCTTCCCATAACTCCTGTTTCAACTGGATGGGCCACTATGCCAGGGATTGCTCATTCCCCTGTAAATGGGGCCAGGGTTCTCGCCGTAAACACATATCGTTCACGACTTGTCCTCTTTTCCTGACCAATTATCCTGTCCTCTCATGAGACCACGCAGATGAGCCCACATACTTAGCATTGAAGGTATCCCTCTTCCCTTTATGATTGACACTGGTGTGATTTACTCTACCCTAACTTTGTCCTTGATTCAAAGATATAATTTTCCTCTCTGAGGAATATGTGGAAATTTCTGGTTTGATGGATGAACCTGCTGTTTACCCACTCACATAGCCACATACTATCCAGTTCGAAGGCTGTAGATGTTCTATTCCATTTGCTGTCACTCAAGCCCTTGGTGTCAACCTGGCTGGACGCAATTTTCTCTGTTCTGTGCAGGTAGAGATTGTGAACCTCGAAGAGAGCATATCAATATCTGCGGTCCCTGAAGCCCGCCCTCATAACTTATCACTTTTCGCTACTCCTCAACAGTAGTCAATTGATTTTTGTGCCTCTGACTTCACCTCTCCTTTTGATGTTCCTGATCCCCATCTTGCTCTGTGCTATGATCACACAGGCTGCTCTGTTCAGATGCAGAATATTTATCAAGCAGTCCTTGGGACTCCTCAGACTGTGACATTTCTTGGCCTCACTGAGGGACAGGAGGGCTCTGCCTTCCTTGTAGAGGTGCCATGTCATCTCAGGCATCAATCGGGACTCATTGCCCCTCATGTCACTCTCAGTGTTCATGAGGGTTATAGTGCAAAATTTCTCGGATTTTAAGCTGCAGCTTTGTGGCAGCAAGCAGGTCCTTTTTATATTAGAAGGCAAACTTTCCCTCAAGGTTCCCAGGTGTATTTTTCAGAGCCTTTCTCCGTGATTGGCACACTGGCCCAATAAGCTCCCAACCACAGAGGTTCCTCCTGACTTGGGCAGTGTCCAAACATGAACGAGGACTCACTAATGCTCCCCTGATCCAAGTTAAGGTAAAGGCCAGTTTGCCCTTGCCTTCGATTCCACAGTACTCCTTGCGTCCAGAGGCTGAACAAGGAGTCTCTGACATGGTCCAGTCTTTCCTTACACAGGAAATTTTAGTTCCATGCTGGTCACCTTGCAACACCCCGATCCTCCTGGTCCCAAAAATCAGAAGACCATCTGAGTGGTGTTTGGTCCAAAACCTCCACAGTATTAATCAGATTGTGGAACTTTTGCATCCCATTGTGCCCAACCCAGCTACAATTCTTAGTAGCAGCCCCCCTGCCTGAAGCATGTGATCCATTCTTATTGACTTGCAACATGCTTTTTTTTTGCAATTCCCCATGCCCTAGACTCAAAATATTTGTTTGCCTTCACGGTTAAAGGTAGCCAGGTCACATGGACTCGACTCCCACTGGGTTTCAGTCAGTCATTCTCTTTTTACAAGTACTGCACTCCCAGCTGGCCACACTATCGCTTCCTGGAGGATCCACTATCATTCAATACGTGGATGATTTGCTTCTGGGTTAGCACTGATTTGGTTAATAACTAACAGGACACGGTTTACCTTCGGACACACCTCCATTCATAGGGATATATAGTCCCATTCACTGAAGTTCATAAGGGCAATCACAAGTTAAATTTTTGGGTGTGTTAATTAGTGCTACTGACCATTCCCTTACTCAGCGATTATCTCTATCTTGCGAACCCAACGCCCTACCTCATCCAAATGGATGACAGCCTTTTTAGGGCTGGTCAATTTTTGCAGGCAGTGGCTTCTAAATGTTCCAACTTATACTAAAGACCTTATTCCTCTCCTAATGCTCCCCTGACATTTCAATCATCTGGCTCGAGCATGCAGTCAGTTTATGCCCTCAAAGACGCCTTGGCTGCAGCCACAGCGCTAGGGCACCCACTGTATGACAGACCTTTAAGTTGTATGTTAGTGTAATAGGTGAATGTGCCACTGGTGCTCTAACTCAGCAGCATGGTGACCGTCGTTGCCCGGTAGCCTATTGTTCCACTAAATTGGATCCTGTTGCCTGTGGCCTTCCTCCATGCACTCAAATCCTAACTGCTGTCCACCTGTTAGTACAGACGGCTTCCAATCGGAGCCTTCACCAGCCCATACCTCAAACTCTGTTGTTGCCCTCCTCACGTTTCAGTAGACCCAACACCTCATCCAAGATAGTTATGAGATCTCACTGTTGCAGAACCCTTACCTATTGGTTCAGTACCGCTCCACTTTGAATCCTGCTACATTCCTTGAGCAACCCCTGATGATCTTCCTGACCCTCTGTATGACTGTTTGCCGAGGAATTATTTCCTTACTGTACCTCGCCCGGATTTGGCAAACCTCCCATTTGAAAACCCTGACCTCATGTTTTATGTTGACGGTACTTCCTCTGTTTCCCCGGACGGTTTCCGGCAGTCAGGCTATGCTATAGCAACAGACACTGCTGTTCAGGAGTCTGCTTCTTTTCAGAACCCTGTCTCCACACAGAAAGCCAAGCTTTTTGCCCTTACCAGAGCTTGTATTTTAGCCACTGACAAAATTGCTAACATTTACACCAATTCAAGGTACCAATTCGGTGTTGCCCATGATTTTGGTCACCTCTGGCAGCAACGAGGCTTCCTTAATTCTACAGGGACTCCCATTCAAAATGCTCTTCAGGTTAAAAGTTTCCTCAGTGCTATTCTGCTTTCTTGTCAATTGTCTGTTATTAAACATACTGCGCACACAAGGGGACACACTTAGGGACAACTAGGAAATGCCTGTTCTGATTCGGCTGCTGAGGCGGCAGCTGCATTAGCCATTTTAGTTATTCCAACTAACGGGAATCAGGCTCTAAATTGAGTAGCTACTTCAGGGACGAAGGGCATGCCAGATCTTACTGCAATTCAAACTTTACAGAAGAACGCCTCTGAATCTGACCGTGCACTTTGGAAGTCAATAGGGTGTTTGCACTGCTCGACATGAGGCCTCTGGCTAACACCTGGTCGGTCAAGTTTGTATTCCTCATTCTTTGTTACCAGTGCTTAATGATTACTTGCATACTTGTACCCATCTTAGCAAGGCGGGAATGGTGCACCTACTTTTAAAAACCTGGTGGCTCAAATGTGGCTGGATAGATGCCTTATTCGCATGAAAAATAACATGGGTAAAGGTATTAAATACCCATCCGAACTATCCCCCTGCCAGATGGTCCTTTTGCGTGTATACAGCTTGTTTTATTGAATTACCTAAGGTACGGTGTTGTAAATATTTGTTAGTAATGATTGACGTATTTAGCAAATAGATTGAAGCCTTCCCCACCACTAATTGTACTGCACAACGGTAGTGAAAATATTGTTGAATGAAGTCATTCCCCACTTTGGGTTGCCTAAGATGATAAGCTCAGATAATGGATGACATTTTGTGGCTCAAATCAATATTGAATTGTGAGAATCACTTTCAATTAAACAGCAACTGCACTGCGTTTATTGCCCGCAGGCAGCAGGGTTTGTGGAACGCGCCAACGGTACCTTAAAAGAAAAAAAAATCTAAATTAGTTGAATAAGCGGGGTTAAATTGGCTCAAAGTTTTGCTCTTAGCACTTCTTCACTTGCGAGTTACTGCATTCACGGACCAGACTATTAGTGGTAGACATAGCTTATGGTTGGCCAATGAGGACTCTGTGGGATGCTCATGCTGAACCTCTAGAGGGCGTACATCTTCACATAATGGGCGAGCAAATGCAGAATTACTTAAAACAATTAACTCTTTCTCTGAAGTTTCTTCACTTTCAGGTCAGACAATCACATTGCCCATCTGAGGAAAATACCATTGCCTCCCAATATCCACGAGGAAACCCAGGGGATTACATGATGGTCAAGAGTTGGGAAAGAAACAAATTAGGACACCACTGGAGTGGCCCCTTTCAAGTCCGACTGACAACATAAACCTCAGTCAAACTTGAAGGATGTTCCAAATGGGTTCATCTATCTGATTGTAAGAAGATTACTCCTCAACCAGTCGACAACATAGCATGAGCATCATTTGATACTCTTTGGACTTTTTGAATTCTTTGACTTAGGTGAATATTTGACATTAACAAACCAGCCTCCTTGGGAACTGCATGTAAACACCTATTTACAGGTGTCATATACGCATGCCAAGAAATTGAACGTAAGTAAATGTTGGGGTTGTATCCATAACCCCATCCATTCTCAAGGGAAGGAATACTTCTTCAACCCCTCCCTTTCTCTACTTCAGAAACAGTTGAGCAGATGTTACGACGGAATCACACAGGGCTGAATGGGGAAATGAGAATATGGGAATCAGCGGGTTATGAAATGACTACATTTTCAACATGGTATTAGCCTGCATATAATCTCGACTCACTTCCTCCTTCCCTTACAGTCCATTCAAATAACTCTACAGGGTACCAATGTTTTTGAAAATTAGGACAATGAATGCTAATGGGGCAAAGCAAATGTAATCTCACATTTGACTGGCAAGGCCCAGTTGTCAATATTTTGAGAAATGGGATGCTTAACTGTGATTGGACCAGGGTATGGAATATTGCATCTGATAGTCTATGGGCCTAGTCCACCATGCAGCCTTGATGACATTGGCTGATGATTTTACAATTTACAACGGCACATACTTTATATACAGCACCAAAGCGTACCCATAGCTTCCTATCATTGGATAGGTCCTACTATCTGGGTTATATTGTACTCTTAATGCATCACCTCACCTCCCTTAAGCACTACCATTCATGAAGTACGAGAGCCATTACAGGGCTAGACCAGTTCCTCATGTTGTCTTTTCCATTTTACAGAATAGGGTGAGTATCCAGCAAATTAGTTTGCATGGCCTCAGCGTTGGAATACCTTTGGAATTATAGAATCTCTACAGTATGGAAACAAGTCCACACCAACCTTCCAAAAAGTAACCCACCCAGACTCATTCCCCTGCTACTCTACATTTACCCCAGACTAATGCACTTAACCTACATATCTTTGAACAGTATGGGTAATTTAGCATGGCCAATTCACCTGACCTGCATATCTTTGGATTATGGAAGGAAACCGGGCATCTGGAGGAAACCCACACAGACACAGGGACAGTGTGCAAACTCCACACAGACGGTTGCCCAAGGCTGGAATCGAACCTGGTTCCCCGGCACTGTGAGGCAACAGTGCTAACCACTGAGCCACCGTGCCACCCTATGGCCACCTGGCCAATGAGACAGCATTAGAAGCCAAGGCAACTAGACAAGCACTGACTGTGGTCGCAGCTGAGCTATGGCTGTTCGGACAGAATCGACTGGCTTTGGATTATCTGCTAGCCTCGCAAGGGGGAGCATGTGCTGTTGTGGGTCAGGAGTGCTGTACTTACATTCCGGATACCTCTGAAAATACTACCAACCTAGTTGAACATATCAATCAACATGCTGACCACATACAAAACACTGACAAAGAACTCCATGATTATAGCGCACCGAGTTGGTTAGGTCACAAAATGTTTGATAGGTTTTAAAGATCCATTCTGCTCATAATACTATTTCTGGTAGGAATAGGGTTACATGTTTGCTTGTGCTAATGTATTTTCTATGAAATTTTCAATGTGTCCATACAACTGATTGTCATGATATGACAAAAAAAAAAAGGGAAATGTGGTATTGTGAGGAACATTTAACATTGCATGATGGGAAAAAAATTGGTCAACTCTCGATTATAGTTCAGTAAGTTGGAAAGACTGTGGCAAAAGGTCAGAAACAGCTTTCAGGACCAGGCTGAATGTAAATAAATTCCACAAGTTTGATAATACTTCAGTAATCTTCTTAACGGCTCCTTGTATACTTTGAACTGCACATTTTAGCCTACACAAAATGTCCGTACAACAGAAACAGAGTTATGGAATGATGCAAATGATTAATTAGGAGAAAGTGAGGACTGCAGATGCTGGGGATAAGAGCTGAAAAATGCATTGCTGGAAAAGCGCAGCAGGTCAGGCAGCATCCAAGGAGCAGGAGAATCGACATTTACGGGAAGAAGGGCTTATGCCCGAAACGTCGATTCTCCTGCTCCTTGGATGCTGCCTGACCTGCTGCGCTTTTCCAGCAACACATTTTTCAGCTGCAAATGATTAATGCTTTTCAGGCTAAGGTTCAGTGCGATGGCTGACGCACATTTCATGATAATCTGTAAATCCTCAGCATATTTTAAAATATTTAATGTAGTCCTTTCTTTGTAAAGGCATGAAACTTGGAAGAGAAGTAGAGAACTACTTGGATCTCATCCTCTCCTCAAGTTTCAGCCTAACTACAGCAGTATTTTCAATAACGGCTGATTATTGTCAGTTCAAACTGCTTTTTCTTGAGTATTGTTGATTTCTTTTGCACTCACAGATCCCTGCTAATTAAACTCCAATTCGACACCCGTTTCCTCCCACAGTCAGGTGCAGGTTAGGTGGATTGCTTATGCTAAATTGCCCCTTATTGTCCAGGAGTGTGCAGACTATGGGAATTAGCCCTGGAAATGCAAGGTTACTGGGATAGGGAAGGATCTGGGTGGAAGGGTGGGTATGGATTCAATGGGCCGAATGGCCTGCTAACATACTGTAGGGATTCTATGAAATGGATCATTACATCTGACTTACCTGATTAAACAGACATTTTTACAAAAAAAAGTGTCAAATTAATGAATTTGAAGCATCCGTCCAGTCCAAATAATTGTTCAACATTCCATAATTACTTTGAAGCCGTACGATTTGTTGGAACGAGACTTACTAGATAGTTTCAAACTATAATTGGATGAGACAGGGCTGTTTGAAGTTTCAGCGTGAAGTTTTCAGCATTTTGAAAACATTTCCTTGGTCCATGAGACTTGGTTTGAATGTCATTTTAGATACACGAGAGTACAAACGAGTTGAATTATCGAATACAGTGGCATCCATTTTAACTCCATCTTTAATTTTCTCAAACCCTTTGAACCAGAATATTTGATGACCTTCTGGAAAGAAGTTGTAAGCTTTACAAGAAAGGGTTACAGGTTTTCCCATCTCTGGGTGAGCAGGTTCGGCTATAACTTCGGTTATATTTGGTGCAGACAAACAAGACAAATAATATTTTTGAGACGCATAACTGAAAATGCCACTATTTTTAAAAGATCTCAAGTACCCTTTAATAAATTGTCAAATATTGTTTTCTTGAACAAAACATTGCATTTCACTACCTCTCTTGCCCCCTCACACTGGTATAGTGCTGTAGCCAATGCTTCAGTTTCTGTCGAAATTGGTAACTCGTCAATTTTGAGACAGAACATTGAACATTGTGAAGCTATTCAAGCTGAATTCTCCACATACGTGGAAACTGGATTTTAATCACAATGGCACATTGGTTAGTTTTAGGAAGGAGTTATACAAAGGAAGTTAGGTATGACCGTTTTTTCTGGAACTGTGATGTAATCTGGTATGCACTAAATATGCCAGATCCTTCTGAGCAAATGTCACCAAACCAGAAACATTAACCTGGTTTTCTCTTCACAGATGCTGCCAGACCCACTGAGCTTTTCCAGCAGCTTATGTTTTTGTTTCTGATTTACAGCATCCATTGTTCATTCACTTTTTAAACCCACTGTGGACAATGGATTCAGACAGAAGAACTTCAGGCAACTTAAAAGGCTCCATCAACACAGTGGCACGGTGGCTCAGTAGTTAGCACTGGTTCGATTCCCACCTTGGGTGACAGTCTGTGTGAAATGTAATTATCTGTGGGCAGCACGGTGGCACAGTGGTTCAATTCCTGCCTCGGCAACTGTCTGTGTGGAGTTTGCACAGTCACAAAGATGTGCTGGTTAGGTGAATTGGCCACGCTAAATTGCGTGTAGTGTTAGGTGAAGGGATAAATGCAGGGGAATGGGTCTGGGTGGGTTGCTCTTCGGAGGGTTGGTGTGGACTTGTTGGGCCGAAGGGCCTGTTTCCACACTGCAAGTAATCTAATCTAAAAAAAAAAAACTGTCTAACACTTTGTTGATAACTGCTAATTAATTGCTCTGGGGCTGAAAGTTAACAACTTGCATTTACCCGATGCATTTAATGTAATTAAACATCTTAAGGTTTTAAGAATTATATAACAAAGTACAGCACTGAACCACAAAGGATGGCATTAGATCAAAGCTTAATCAAAGAGGGAGCTTTTAATGTGCAAGTAATAAGACCAAGTGAAGGGGCTCTCATGCCCCAGCGATAATGAGCCAGGAGACCTGGGTTCAAAGTCCCACCTGCTTCTGAGGTGTGGAATAACATCTGGCTGAACAAGTGGATTTGAAAATATTTAAGGCTAAATGAGGTAATATGGTCAAGAGGTACAGAGACTGCAGAGTCTGAGGACTAGGCAACCAATTAGGCACCTAAGAGCAGGGCAATCAAAATCAAGGATGAAAAGACCACAATTCGAGACTTGCAGAGATTTTGAAGGGTTGTGGTGGTGGAAGGTATTGCACAGGTAACAGGGGCGAGACCGTAGAAGAATACAAAAACAAGGATGAAAATTTGAAAATCAAAACATTGTTTCACAGTGAGCCATCGTAGGTGCAATGAAATGGGGATTTGATGCAAGTTAAAACGGCAGCAATATTTTAGATGATCTCATGTTAGAACAGTGTAGAATTTCAGAGACCAGTCAGGAATGCATCGGGACTGTCATCTCTAAAGGTAACAAAAGCATGAATGAGAATTTCAATAGTGGAGTAAGACAGAAACAAAGTACTAAAAAATTGCATTTCGTCAGGTACAACTTTAAGACGTTATCATTCTAAATGCAATTTTTATAATAACTTTTATTTGGATTCTCTTCCATCTTTTCTGGATGATAAACCAAGCAAGCAAATTTTTATTACCACTTCTCTCCTTGTGCTGTTTATTTCAGCACCTGGCAGTGATGTAGACATCAGTCATGATGAAGACATAGCCCTGCCCTGACAATGCTGCAAACTTCTCACTGACATTTGGGACTAATATCAAATTGGAAGGTCTGTTCCACAGACTTGTCAAGCAACAATATGTCATTGGTATAATTCTCTGAGTATAACTATCAGCCAACACCTCTGACTTAGCATCCACATTCCTGTGTATGTCCTTAATGGGCATCAGAACAGATCCACAGAGGCAATAAAGATTAACTTTGGGAGTCTTCTATTTCAATTTCAGGCCCTATGATATCTCATGGCATTAGCTTAACCATGGGCAAGGTAAACTCCTGCTGATTACCACATATTGTTTGCTTTTGGCTGATCAATCAATACTTCTCAATGTTAAACACCATTTATACAAAGGACTGAGACCAGCATGGCATGGAATTACTCTGGGTAGTGGATTTCAATGCTCAGCCCTGAAGAATGCATCCACTACAAATGGGGTAGCTCCAAGTAAGCCAAAGTGAAGAAAAATCTTTCTTGATTGCTTCTCCATCAATATAGCTATTACAAATATTTCAGTAAATCCCAGACCGGTCAGAGTGAAATCCTGTCTTCAAACAGAACATGCTCTCCATCATCTTATGCAACATTAACAATATAGTAAATGGGGTAACATTAGGATAGATCTATCAGCTTACGACTGAGCGTCCACGAGGTGCTATAATCTATCGTAGTCAGTACTTCATGGCTATATCCTTTTTCCTACCAATCCCAACAAGCTAGGTGATTAGGCCTAGTTCAGTAGAGTGTGTAATAGAGCATACCAGGAGCAGCATCAGGAAACCTAAAAATAATATATCAACCTGAGGAAACGATAACAAAAGGACATCATTCATGTGAAACTGCTTAGTACATGCTTCAGACAGAACAGAAAAATCCCACTACCAATGCACCAATCTAAAGCTCTGCAGTACTGCCATATGCAGTCATGAGTAAGTCATGAGAGAAGAATCCTGCATGGAAATGTGCTTTAAAGTCTGCACACAGATACAGAAAAGAAAACACAGACAATCCAATGAGGAGAGAGAAAGAAATCACTTTCACGAAGTGCTCAGTTTTTTTGTTTTGCAATACAAAAAAAGAGACAGAAACCTTTGGGAGGTTCTGCACAATTTGGTTAAAAGCTGAGAATTACCAGAGAGCTGGTGCTTTCCCAGAAGTGGCCAAACCATGAATCAGGTGGTTTTTAATTGTTCAACCAAAAAGGGACTTTAGAAAGCAACATGCTCAGGAAGGTCAATGATGCAAGGAATACTGTAGGGGTATGGTGTTGATAGTGATAATAGTTGTATCAGTGAATCTTGAAGGTGAAAGCTGTTGTCAGGTAAGACTCCTGAACTACCCACGTGAATAAAGAACAGCAACATTTGTGAGAAGATTTGTAGCTTGGATGCTCGTTGTTGTGGTTCTGTTTGCTGAGCTGGGAATTTGTTTTGCAGACGTTTCGTCCCCTGTCTAGATGACATCCTCAGTGCTTGGGAGCCTCCTGTGAAGCGCTTCTGTCCATGAACACCAACTAGCCACGAAACGACACGACCAGCTATCCTTAGTAGCCATACACGCAAATGACAAGCAACATGAATTCGACTGGGACAACACTACTATTATAGGACAAGCCAAACAGAGAACAGCCAGGGAGTTCCTAGAGGCATGGCACTCATCCACAGATTCAATCAATAAGCACATCAACCTGGACCCAATGTACCGGCCACTGCAATGGACAGCTGGGACTGACAACCGGAAGCGGCAGATTCAAACTACTACAAATGCCGGAGGAAAGATCACAGAAGCGCTTCACAGGAGGCTCCCAAGCACTGAGGATGTCATCGAGACAGGGGACGAAACGTCTGCAACACAAATTCCCAGCTCGGCGAACAGAACCACAACAGCAGCAAAATGTGGAACTGTGAAGCCTGAAGTACCACATTTGCATAAGCTGTATCTTGCTGTAGTATTTATATAAAGCAAATTTATTTTTTCACTTGCCTGATAATTCAGGTTTAATTTGGTGGTTCTCATTATAATGCTTTAAAAAAGCAGGATCTTGGTAATTTATTTAATTTGGAGATTATTCATGTGGCACTGATCCTCAGTGGTTAGCGCCAGGGACCCGTGTTCAATTCCATCCTCAGGCAACTATCTGCATGGAATTTGCACTGGTTTCCTCCAGGGATTCCAGTTTCCTCCTACAGTCCATAGATGTGAAGGTTAGATGGATTGGCCATGCTGTGCTGGCTAGGTGGATTAGCCACGGGAAATGCAGGGTTACATAGATAAGGTGAGGGTGTGGATCTGGATGGGATGCTCTTTCGAGGGTTGCTGTTCAATTGATAGGTCAAATAGCCTGCTTCTACACTGGAGGGATTCTATGCTTTTGCAAGTTTCATTGTTTGGCTTATAGTTTTTGCATGGTGGTTTAACAATGATTACTTACTCAGTTTATCAAGCACCCAGTCAACTTCTAAAGGCTGTACTAGACTTTCATGCTGTACTTGGCAAGTGTATTTCTTCCCAACATCAGCTCCTCTCAGTGTAGTCTTCACACTCGTTGTCAAGTTATAGAGCCCATCATTTCCTAGTTCGGGCCCACTTTGATTGAATTCTTCCAACATTTTTTCACCTTCTTTGAGCCATGATATTGTGATGTTTTGGGGGTAAAAAGAATGTATTTTGCATTGCAAAGTCATGCACTCTCCTGCAACTGGTTTTTCTGCACCACATATTATCCTGTTCGATTTTGGTGGGGCTGAAAAAGGAAATGAAAACATTAACACACTAAGCTTTTAACAGACAAAAATGAGGAAAATAATGGTGTCAGTAAACATAATTAATCCATTCCTCTACACAAGGGAAGTCATAAGAATGACATACCTGTAATTTTCAGAATTGTATCTTTCTGCTCAGCAGAGTCCTCATGTCGTACTTGACAGATATACTTTGTTCCTTGGTCTTGCAGTACATCTGGCAAAATAACTAGGACACTGGTGATACCATAGGATTTATCTTCATATTCTACCTCACTAATTTGATGATGATACTTGCATTTGTTCCCACTATCAGGAGCAAAGATGGTCCTTTCCTGATCCAAGCGCAGAAGTTCTTCCAATTTATCATCCCGCCCGATTCGTTGCCATGTGATTTGAAGAGGTTTTGGTTTAAATCCAATGACAGAACAAATCAAGGCTGCAGGCTCATTATGATGGACGTGAAGTGGCACCACAATGTTTGACATCTTTGGTGGGACTTTCGGAAAGGGAAACAAAATAAAGAAGTCATCTACTGGAATTGAAACAATTTCCATGTCTTAATAAAAACAGGAAGAAATTATTATTAATTATTATTAATTTACAGGTTGAATTTTCTATAATGTTAGCAAAACTGCATGACCTCTATTAACAACATATTACATTGTATGGACAAATACACAAGTTTACAAAAAGAAAAACCCGAACGGATTCATGAAGCATAAACAAATTATGAAAATAATGTGTATATGATCTACCTTGTTTAACTTCCAGTGTTATAGCTTTTGAAGCAGGTTGGGCAAGAGTCTCATGGTAAACATGAAGAATTAATTCAGCCCCATTATCACGTTTTACATCAGGACAGACTTCAACCATGCCCTGCAATTTGAAAGTCCTGTCACTGTTCTCAGATAAAGTCGGTTCCAAAGGCGAAAAGGATTCATCTAGCAAACAATCAGTTAGAAGAAGGCGCCCTTCATTTTGATTACTTTTGAACACTGATTGCTTATTATTTTCTGTAGTTCTCGGTGTGCAATACCTATGAAAAATTTTTATTCCATTTTCATTCCCTGTCCTCTTCAACATTAAAACAACTTGAATCTTAGAAGGTCTAAATCCATTGACTTGGTAATTAATGAAGTCTTGTTCAGAATGTTGAAATACGGAAGGTTTGCTGAATTCAATAATTTCTGGAGGAACTAATAAAGAAGATTAAAACTTAACAATATAAACATTCTTATTTGCTTACTCTGTTTCACTTTCTTGCTTGGCTACAAGCAGAATGCCTATGCTAGTCATGGAACTATGTTTTTTTAAATTATTCTGTCAATGGATGTGGATGTCACAAGCCAGCACTTGTTATCCTTGCAGAATTTCCCTTGAATGGAGGGATTTGCTCAGACATTTCAGAGAGCAGTTGAGATTCAACTAAATTGGCTTACATCTGGAGTCATATGCAACTTGCAATTCCGGATTTATTAATTGAATTTAACTCCAATAGTTGCTGTGATGGGACTTGAACCAATGTTCTCCAAAGCATTAGACTGGGTTTCTGGATTACTAGTCCAGTGACATTAGCAGTAGACATCCACAATATGTAAGCAGTAGTTTCAGAAAGGTTTACACTGTCCTTTCTCAATCCAAAAACAGATTTAAAAAACACACGTAAATTACATCCAATGGAAACTTTGGTTGGGATTTTTCCCTTTTCATTTCAAAGTGAATGCATTAGGCAGTCACTTACACCAGAGAGATAACTCACCCTATTGCCACAGAATTAATTCATTAAGAGCTGAGCAAGGGCATCGGAGTCCCTGAATCCCAATGTTTGTCGGTCAAAGTTTACTCTGTTGGTGATCCAGCAACAAGAAGTCATGTTCTTTAATCTTCTTCTCACACAATGTGGACATTTGGGGAGGAGGAGGTAAATGGCATGACTTGACTCAGATTTGGGGGAGGTGGGGGGCAAAAGGATATGGATTTCAGAATCCACCCCTGTGCTCCCTACCCAACTCAGCTGGTAGGTGGTCAGTTGGGAAACTAGCCGCTGTTCTTCCCTGCTGGGAGATAGGTGAACAAGAAGCTGGCAGGGGAAGGCACACAAGTCACCCATTCATTTGACCACATTAGGTCCTTAATTGTTGGCGAGTAGAGTACCTGTGAAGATAAAGCTAATTCAAATTCAAGCCAATTACCAAATAGATTTGGAAACCTTTCACTATTCCTTTAGTGTTGTCAGATTAAATTCCTGGAACTTTCCGCCCTAATGACATTGTGGATATACCAGCACCAAGTGGACTACAGCAGTTCAAGAAGGTAGAGCACTTCAACCCTTTTTAAGAGCAACTAGAAATAGGCAACAAATGCTGGCCCAGATCGTGACATCCGTAAAATATGAGTAAATTTTAAAAATGTGATGAGAATCAGCACAATGTGTGTTTGAATACAAACACTCCAGCAAACTTTGGGACACAATTTGTGACTGGATTGTCTACGATAGCTAAACGTAATCTTGAAGTTCCTTTCTCTATATACCACAGTAGGAGCACAAACAGCTCAGTTGATCGGATGGCTGGTTTGTGATGCAGGGTGATGCCAACAATGTGGTTCAATTGATGTATTGTCTAAAGTAACCATAAAGGTTCTTCCATTTCACCTCTCCTGAGGTGTGGTGACACTCAAGTTAAACCACCACCAGTCAATTTCCCTCTAACGTGCACACATTCATCAGAGAATATGGGGACTTGACCTAAGGAGCACAAACACCCCAAAGTCTCTTATAGGGAATAAATGCAAGTAGTAGTCAAAAAATTACAAGATTGCTATATTCATAAGTGGATGTGTTACCTCCTCTTCTTCTCCAATAGAGCCATCCAAAAGCTAAGAATACTGCACAAAACAGCAATGTACCAAATATACTTGCAGCAACTGCTAAGGCTGAAGAATGTTTTTCAGGCTCTGAATTGAAACACAGGTAGAAAAGCATTTAGTCTAAAATTACCTCAGAAAATAAACTACCCCATCCATGCTGTGTTGTATTAAACAAGAATTTAAAATACTTAAACACAATAAAGTTTTTAAAGAATTTGAAATGACAATCCAGTACAGTTAATATCCTCTCTTCAAAAGAACATGCTAGCATCTGGCAGGAAGTATTACTGATAAATTCAATTAAGCCCAAGAGATAAAATGGTCCAGGTGAAGCTCTTATGGTGCTGTGGTAGTGTCAGGAAGCCCAGGTTCAAATCACACCCATTGTGGATGTGTGTCATAACATACCTGAACTGGATGATCAGAAACAAAAAGGCGCAAGGCTCACACAGAGAAATCCATCAACCCCATTGTATATACTCTACAGCTAATTTTGTATCAAGGGAAAAAAAATTCCATTGTAGATGGGGATAGTCAGGGAATACCCATGGAAATGAAGTTACATTAACATTGTTATAATTTATGTGAATGATAACTGAAACAATTGTTTCAGAGCTGTACCCCCAGTAATAAATTCAGTACTGTTGGACCGTTTTGAAGTTAAAAGGATCTGGACTGAAACCATTAATATTCATTTGGTATCACCAATGCCAAATATTGGCATTAAATGGTACAGAAATACCCATCTGGAGAAGAAAAGTAAAACAATTCGACAATCCTGGGGCATTTTTACTTAAATAAATGCAAAATTACACAATATTTGTTATATCAATGATTTATTTTATTTTTATCGAAAGGATGTTGGGAAACTTGAAAGGGTTCAGAAAAGATTAACAAGGATGTTGCCAGAATTGGAGGATTTGAGCTATAGATAGAGGTTAAACAGGCTGATGCTGTTCTCCCTGGAGCGTTGGAGGCTGAAGGGTGACCTTATAGAGGTGTATAAAATTATGAGGGGCATAGATAGGATAAATAGACAAAGTCTTTTCCCTGGGGTGGGGGGAGTCCAGAACTAGAGGGCATAGGTTTAGGGTGAGAGGGAAAAGATATAAAAGAGACCTAAAAGGCAAAGTTTTCACGCAGAGAGTGGTATGTGTATGGAATGAGCTGCCAGAGGAAGTGGTGGAGGCTAGTACAAATGCAACATTTAAAAGGCATCTGGATGGATATATGAACAGGAAGGGTTTGGGGGGAGATGGGTGGAGTGCTAGCAGGTGGGGTTAGATTGGGTTGGGATATCTGGTTGGCATGGATGAGTTGCACCGAAGGGTCTGTATCCATGCTGTGCAGCTCTATTACTCTATTTCAGCTAGAAATGCGCAGTACTGCATGTGCATGGCACAATATTTCAATACATTGGTTTTTCTCGGCACAAAAATGTTTCGGGAGTCAAGAAATGGCCTAAGGAACCCCACTCTCTCAAACATTGAATGCTATGGGAATCCATGATTAACTTAGATCCATGATCTAAAGTAGCGATTATCAGGAATGAAAACTACAACATCAATCAAGACCTCCCTGATATATAATTGATCAGATTTGTGTACCTGATGATTCTCTATTTTCCCTTTTAACTATTTTTTCCAACTTTAATAAGTGTTTGTTTACCTCCTAACTATAACTAAGTTGGGGCTTATCCTTTGAAAAAAATGAATCTTTTCTCGTTTTTTCCCCACTACAGGACATTCTGGGATAACGCGCATTTTCAGCAGTGCAATTTGGCTATAACACTGCTGAAGAATTATGGAAGGGTGTTTTGGAGAACACTTACTTCCGTTGAAAATGGCGCAATTCCAGTAGTGATCAGTTTGTGTGCTTCATTCTGCACATGTGCCAATGCATACGCCAAATTCTTTGTGCCATTTTGCACACACACTGATGTTCTATTCATTCTGTGCATACACCGATGTCCACACATGCACAATGTTAGTGCTGGTCTTCATGCAACTCTGCGCATGCGCGAACGCTCTGCATGGTTCTAAGCATGCAGGATGTCAGTACCGGTCTTTGTGCCATTCTGCACGAGCGCTGATATCAGATGCCAACAGAACAGCTTTTGGAGAGAGGTACCGTACATAGAGCAGCTTTCTTACATTCTTTGTTAAATGTACTGTGTTAAATTTACTTTTGTTTCGTTAATGAATAGGATTTCAATCTTCATTCAGGCTATGCAACACTTTGTGTTAGACTTCTGAGCGATTGTGAATGATATTTTTTGCTGGTCTGCCCAACCCCACTTTTCCCACTGGCCCCATTACTTAATAAGCGAGATTTTGCTGGAATGCAATTACGGCGTCATAGGAGAACTACCTGTACTTTCGATCAACTGTATGAATATATGCAGACTCCACTGTACAGGCAATTTCAATGTAACCCTACTTATTTACTTTTGTTAGCAGTTTATCAAAAATTGGTAAAACTCATTCTTAAAGCAATCCATAAGTAATTCTAACATCTAGTGTTAAAAAGCTTTTGAACACACGTATAGTTGGCTCACATTCTGAGATTAGAAATGTCATATCTAGTTAATTTCAAAAATCATTGTTATATACAATAATAACTTCATTGTGTAACGGGAGAGAAATAACTCCTTGTTTGAGTCAGAGGCATAATTCAGCTAAAATTCAATGTTAAACAAAATGGTGTGAATTGTTTAAGCATGTGTAAGTTTTAACAAAAGCATAGTGAAAAATATTTTGCAAAGAAGAGAACGTACCTTTAACTGTGAGTCTAGTATGCTTGCTAATATCAGAACCCGATTGGTGAGTCACGGTACACTGGTACATAGCACCATCATCATTCCATGTTGGTTCAATCCTGACTCTACTAGAAACACTGAAAGTTCCATCATCCATGGGAGTTACAGCACCTGTGCAAAACTGATCTTCCAGCATTTCTTTTCCTTTATTTGTTATCTTTTCCCAGGTGAGACCAAATTGCTGAGGGTAAAATCCTTGAACATTACAACTCACAGATCTCTCTGTTCCTATCAGAACAGTGATGTGATTTGTGGACAAGTGGACTTCTGGTTGAGCTACATTAAAGACAAATGTAAGAATAGATCAGACAGGGAAAAGGCTTATTACCATAAAAATCTCGGTTCTAAATCATTCTCAACAAATATGTGCTAAAAACAAAAAACTTTCCTTGCTTCAGCAATTTATTTAATAATCTACTCCATTTCTTCAAGAAGGTGCACAATTATATCTAAAGTAAATTCTCCAATGCCTCAATCCTCCGTCAGTAACAAGTAAAAGGAAGAACTGGGAGAAGAGAGGAGTAAAAAGTGGAGAAACTGAAAAGGAAGATGACAAGGGCACCAACATCCTTATAAAAAGATAAGAATAATGTGAAATAAAGACTATGCATGTATCACCCTTCACAATATCAAGACAGAAAATGTGTTGCTGGAAAAGCTCAGCAGGTCAGGCAGCATCCAGGGAACAGGAGAATCGACGTTTCGGGCAAAAGCCCTTCTTCAGGAATCCGAAGAAGCCCTTCTTTATGCCCGAAACGTCGATTCTCCTGTTCCCTGGATGCTGCCTGACCTGCTGCGCTTTTCCAGCAACACATTTTCAGCTCTGATCTCCAGCATCTGCAGTCCTCACTTTCTCCACAATATCAAGTCACTCTGTTAAAGTCACCCTGTAAAGACAGCTCAGGGAATCCGTGATGGACTCGACCCATAAGCCTCTCTTGGTTCATCCCGGAGATAATGCTCTGTAGTAGTCTGGAATATAAAACTCAGAGACAGTTTAGTTTAAATTATTACCTTTAATTACAAATGGCATCAGCGTTACATTATAACATAGATATCTACAAGCCAGGCTTGAGCTAAGGTTTTAAAACCATTCTCAGAGTAATGGCGCCAGCTCTTTCCCCTAAGATCTCTCAGGCAACCCCCCTTTATTGCTGCAAACAAGCTGTCTTTATACAGAAATTGGTATAAAAATTACAAATAACACCACATGTCCTTAATCAGCAATAAAATGGCAAAAAGTTTGCAGAGGAAGAGAAACTCATTGACAGGTCTGAGTACACTTGACTAATTAAACCATATGCACACCAAGGTGGGAAGCCTAATCGAGCCAAGCCAAATGCCAATTGCCCTTAGCTAGATAAACTTCCCTTTTAACAGTACATCACTATGTGGAAAAGGTCATGAGGTAAGCTAATATGCCCAGTATCATTGTCCTACAAAGTGGCTTTTTCTTTTAAAATCTTCTTAGATTCCCAAAATGCAAACTGAATTCATAACACTGCCAGATCTCGAGCTCCAGGGAACAACACACATACATTCAATCCGTGACAAGCAAGGGTACACTCAAATCAGGCCAAAGAGAATTAACCTTTCCACATAGCTATTAATTTAACCTAGGGCAGTGTTTGTAGAGGAATAAGATGGTGTTATTTTCTGGTTCTGTAGATTGTGAAGGAGCAAAAATGGCCTTTGCAGTGATATGCACTTCTTGTCAGATGTGGGAGTTTAAGAGAATTTAAGGAATACAGTGGATTATATCTGCCATAAATGCTGTTGGATACGAATCTTATCAGATCAAGTGGATCGGTTGGAGAGACAGATGGAAGCGATGGCGAATTTGCAACAGCAACAGTATGTGACGGATGGCAGTTATAGGAAGAGGGGGAAATCTCAGATACAGTCACATAGATGGGTTAACTCCAGGAGGGTGAGAGAGGTCGGCACCTAGGGCAGGAGTCTTTTGTGGATATACCCATTTCAAACAGGTATACTGTTTTGGAGAATGTAGGGGGTGATGGATTCTCAGGGGAACGTAGCACGAACAGCCACGCTTCTAGTATTGAGACTGGCTCTAACGCAACGAGGGGTACGTCGGCTTCCAAGAGATCAATTGTGTTAGGGGATTCTGTAGTCAGAGGTACAGACAGACGTCCTGTGGCCAGCAGAGAAAAAGCAGAATGGTGTGTTGTTTCCCTGGTGCCAGGATCAAGGATGTCTCAGAGAGGGTGCAGAATGTTCTCACGGGGGAAAGAGGGGGCAGCAGGAGGTCATTGTCCACATTGGAACCAATGACATTGGAAGGGAAAAGGCTAAGACTCTGAAGGGAGATTACAGAGAGTTCGGTAGAAATTTAAAAAGGAGGTCCTCAAGGGTAGTAATATCTGGATTACTTCCAGTGCTACGAGCTAGTGAGGGCAGGAATAGGAGGATAGAGCAGATGAATGCATGGCTGAGGAGCTGGTGTATGGGAGAAGGATTCACATTTCTGGATCATTGGAATCTCTTTTGGGGTAGAGGTGATCTGTACAAGAAGGACGGATCGCACCTAAATTGGAAGGGGACTAATATACTGGCAGGGAAATTTGCGAGAACAGCTAGGGAGGATTTAAACTAGTAAGGTGGGAGGGGGGGGGGGGGGGGGGGTGGGACCCAGGGAGATAGTGACGAAAGAGATCGATCTGAAACGGGTACAGTTGAGTCCAGAAATGAGTCAAACAGACAGGGCAGGCAGGGACAAGGTAGGACTAATAAATTAAACTGCATTTATTTCAATCAAGGGGCCTAACAGGGAAGGCAGATGAAGTCAGAGCATGGTTAGGAACATGGGACTGGGATATCATAGCAATTTGGAAACATGGCTCAGGGATGGACAGCTTAATGTTCCAGGATACAAATGCTACAGGAAGGATAGAAAGGGAGGCAAGAGAGGAGGGGGAATGGCAGTTTTGATAAGGGATAGCATTATAACTGTGCTGAGGGAGGATATTCCCAGTAATACATCCAGGGGTAGATCTGAGAAATAAGAAAGGGATGATCTGGGTAGATCTGAGAAATAAGAAAGGGATGATCACCTTATTGGGATTGTATTATAGACCCCCCAACAATCAGAGGGAAATTGAGAAACAAACTTGTAAGGAGATCTCAGCTATCTGTAAGAATAGTAAGAATAACAGGGTAGTTATGGTAGGGGATTTTAACTTTCCAAACATTGACTGGGACTGCCATTGTGTTAAACGTTTAGATGGAGAGGAATTTCTTAAGTGTGTACAAGACAGTTTTGTGATTCAGTATGTGGATGTACCTACTAGAGAAGGTGCAAAACTTGACCTACTCTTGGGAAATAAGGCAAGGTGGGTGACTGAGGTGTCAGTGGGGGACACTTGGGGATAGCAACCATAATTCTATTCGTTTTAAAATAGTGATGGAAAAGGATAGACCAGATCTAAAAGTTGAAGTTCTAAATTGGAGAAAGGCCAACTTTGACAGTATTAGGCAAGAAGTTTCGAAAGCTGATTGGAAGCAGATGTTCACAGGTAAAGGGACAGCTGGAAAATGGGAAGCCTTCAGAAATGAGATAACAAGAATCCAGAGAAAGTATATTCCTGTCAGGGTGAAAGGGAAGGCTGGTAGGTACAGGGAATGTTGGATGACTAA
>NC_057725.1:32785925-32862570 GCF_004010195.1 Chiloscyllium plagiosum
CTTTGTGTTATACATTGCACATTCGCATCCATCCCCATAACCTTAGATTCTTTTTAGGCAAAGGAATTAATCTACTTCTGCCTTCGAAATATTCAATGGTCCTGACTCCGCTATCTTCTGTCGCAAAGTATTCCAAAGCTGCACAACCTTCGAAAAATTTCCCTCCTTCTTTGTCACAAATGATTGTGTTTTTTGAAGAAGTAACAAAGAGGATTGATGAGGGCAGAGCAGTAGATGTGATCTATATGGACTTCAGTAAGGCGTTCGACAAGGTTCCCCATGGGAGACTTATTAGCAAGGTTAGATCTCATGGAATACAGGGAGAACTAGCCATTTGGATACAGAACTGGCTCAATGGTAGAAGACAGATGGTGGTGGTGGAGGGTTGTTTTACAGATTGGAAGCCTGTGACCAGTAGAGTGCCACAAGGATCAGTGCTGGATCCTCTACTTTTTGTAATTTACATAAATGATTTTGATGTGAGCATAAGAGGTACAGTTAGTAAGTTTGCAGAAAACACCAAAATTGGAGGTGTAGTGGACAGCGAAGAGGGTTACCTCAGATTACAACAGGATCTGAACCATAGGGGCCAATGGGCTGAGAAGTGGAAGATGGAGTTTAATTCAGATAAATGTGAGGTGCTGCATTTTGGGAAAGCAAATCTTAGCAGGACTTATACACTTAATGGTCAGGTCCTAGGGAGTGTTGCTGAACAAAGAGACCTTGGAGTGTCGGTTCATAGCTCCCTGAAAGTGGAGTCGCAGGTAGATAGGATAGTGAAGGTGTTTGGTATGCTTTCCTTTATTGGACAATGTATTGAGTACAGGAATTGGGAGGTCATGTTGTGGCTGTACAGGACATTGGTTAGGCCACTGTTGGAATACTGTGTGCAATTCTGGTCTCCTTCCTATCGGAAAGATGTTGTGAAACTCAAAAAGGTTCAGAAAAGATTTACAAGGATGTTGCCAGGGTTGGAGGATCTGAGCTACAGGGAGAAGCTGAACAGGCTGGGGCTGTTTTCCCTGGAGTGTCAGAGAGGTGACTTTCTTGAGGTTTACAAAATTATGAGGGGCATGGATAGGATAAATAGACAAAGTCTTTTCCCTGGGGTTGGGGAGTCCAGAACTAGAGGGGAGTCCAGAACTAGAGGGCATAGGTTTAGGGTGAGAGGGGAAAGATATAAAAGAGACCTAAGGGTCAACTTTTTCACGCAGAGGGTGGTACGTATATGGAATGAGCTGCCAGAGGATGCAGTGGAGGCTGGTACTATTGCAACATTTAAGAGGCATTTGAATGGGTATATAAATAGGAAGGGTTTGGAGGGATATGGGCTGGGTGCTGGCAGGTGGGACTAGATCGGGTTGGGATGTCTGTGTGCTGTACGTTCCGGCACACGCGCACACGCGCACACACACACACTTAGGCCAGTGAATGTAATTTACAGAAGAATGTTTTCTTTCTTTCATGTATGAACATCTTCCAACTTTCTTACTATGTCAATTTCAGCCATTGTGTTCTCTTAGCTTGACATTCACATTCCAGAACAGTCAAAATTAGGGAGCCGAGCTTCATAAATTCAAATCTCTTCAGTGTGGTATACATGAATGTGTATCAGGGTTGTTCTATTATGTGCATATTCCACTCAGCTTATTAAATTACAAGTTATTTTCCTGTTGAGTATAAGTTTTGTTAAGAGTCTTCAATATAAACCAGAAGCTCATTTATCCAACATCCCACTATGAAAGTGTGCAGCTTCCAGCTCCTGGGAGGGAGCAGGAAGTACTGCTACACATTCCAGAAGTAAACAAATGTTATCACCTTATCCACTAACACTAAGAACAGATGTCCTTGATTCTTCTGAACAAATGCACCCCCTCCATGGTCAAGCACTTTCCTGCATTTCCTATAGCAGGTGTGCAAGACTGCAAGCTTTCTCAACCCCAAAATGTTTTACAACCAACTAAGTATTCCAGTGTGGAATGTAGAAGTCACAACAGCCAATTTATACATAGCCTGATACCATAAACAATATGATAATGAGCAGATAATCTGATTTTGTGATGTTGCGCCAACAATAAATATTGTCCAGGAGACCAGGAGTAAATCCCTTCACAGAAACAGTGTCTTGGAATATTTTACATTTAACAGACAGGATAAACAGTGTCTTCATTTAATGTTTCATCCAAGAAACCCCACACGCCTGACAATGCAGAACTCTGCATTCTGGAGGTGTGGCTGTTCAGTTTTTTGGAGTAGTTCTGGAATGGGACTTGAACCCACAAGCTTCTGGTTCAGAGTGCTTCTAAATGAGCCTGAGCTAACACAGAACTGTTTATGAAGCAAATACCAAAACGAAGGGCAAACATTACTTCGGATTTGTGAGATGGAGGAGAAGAGGATATTAAGAGGCCACAGTCAGAAGAATTAAGATTCTGGGTAAGGCTTGTAGGCCTGGAAAAAATTAGAGATATGAAATGATCAGGCCAGAAATAAAGAATGAATTTATATTAATGAACTATAATTTATTTCTATTCAGATCATAAATATTTCTTTAAACATAGGAATGTAAGTAACAGGACCAGGAGAAAACCGTCTAGTCTGCTGAGCCATCTTCTGCATATATTACAATCATGTCTGATCTTGAGACCAAAAAATCTGTCAACCATTATTAATTCAATAAAGACGCTTCAAATGCCAACTGAGGCAAAGAATTCTAAAAAAAACCCACATCCCTCTGAGCAAATTAAATTTCTCTTCATTTCAGTCGTAAATGATCAGCTTCTCACTGATGAGAGTTTAACCCCACCTTTTAGATTCCTGAGACAGACGGGAGAACAAACTCTCCATACTTACCCTGTCAAGCCCCTTCATAATAATGAACATTTCATTAATATCACCTCTTGGGATCTTCTAAAGTCCAGACAAGAGGGTCTCAATTAATTCATCTTCTCATCGAAGTACAATCCTGTCACCCTAGGGATCAAGTTAATGAACTTTTGCTGCCCTGCCTCCAATGCAAGTGCATCCTTCCTTGAAAAGGGTCTTGTGGCGATCTTGTGATGTCCGTGTTTCTGGGCCTGAAGCCTTTGGTTCAAATCATAACATATATCATAACATATCTGAACAGACTGATTTAAAAATATCTACACCTTAAGCAAGGAGACCAAAACTACATATAGCATTCCAGGTGTAGCCACACCAATGTCTCATGCAATTGTGGCAAGACTTCTTCAACAGAACAGTGGAACATAGTAAGAATAATGGGCCATTCAGCTCATCAAGCAAGCTCAGCCACTCCATTCTGATCACAGGCAATCATCCACCTTAATGCCACTTTCATATTCCATCTTCATATTCATTTCTATCATTTGGCTCCAGAAATCTTTTAATTTCTGTCTTGAACATACTCAATGATCGGGTTTCCCAGCTCCTAATAGAACAGAATTCCAAAGATTCACTTCCTATCGATTGAAGAAATTCATCCTCACCTCAGTCTTAAACAGCCAACCCCATATCCTGAGATTATTTCCCCTGGTTTTAGACTTATCAGTTACAGAGGTGAACAGCACAGAAAATGGAACCATAACACATCGAGTCTATGACAGTCAAAAACAACCACCTTACTATTCTAATCTCATTGTCCAACAATTCGACCTTATCCCTGCACACCTTAGCATTACAAGTGCACATCTAAATATTTCTTATACTTCTGCATCTACCACTCTCACAGGCAAATAGTTCCTGATTTCCACCTCTGGTTACAAAAAAACCTGACGTACTCTTTAAGTCTATGCTCCTGGTCATTGACGCCTTCACCAAGATGTGATATTATGAATTCTACAACTTTGATAACTGCTCATTGATTGAATAAATCAACAAAACAAACTGTTAAACATGGAAAGCAGCAATAAATCTTTAATAGTCTGGAATAAACTGTTAAAGACGAGCACAAACTTATGCAGGAATTGAAAACAATTAGCCAAGTCTGGGAAGAGGGAGTTGAAACTACATGAATAAAATTGCTTTGACATCTGCTTGAGAACTGGCTACTTAATGCCACAAGGATAAGTGATTGCCCTGCAAAAGAATTTAGGGGTTTAACTGCAGGAAAGCTGTGTCTTCAAACAGCCACTCAAGGAACAAATAAGCTCCTTCTGATAAGAAGGCGAGCCGCAGGCTTGCAACAATTTAGAAAGGACTTTTAAAAATTATTAATAATATCACACATAGACTTGAAGGATGCAACTCTGTCTAAGAACTGTACACCAGAACTCCCACTTTACCAGAACTTTGGAGAAGAGCATGGCACAAGGATCAAAGTTTAGACACTTCCAGAGAAACACATGTGGAATCGTGGCCCGGTTCCACCATAAATTTGGTAATAGCCAAGTTGGGTTGTGAGACTTAACTTGCTTACTTGAGGGATCTTATTTTGTCTGCTACATGCAATAAAGTTTAAATCATTGCTTCAGTACTTGGTTATCTGGGAGTTTTCTTAATAAGTTGCCAAATTAAAGGTAACTTATGGTGCTTTACCCACAGCAGTTGGTGTCCCTGGGAAGGCTTTGATAAGAAGTGACTTTAAGTAGCTCCAACCATCCTCTATTCTCAGAAGTCCTGCCTGACCTGGATTGAGAGGGCAGAGGCCTCACGTGATGGCCAGAATTCAACTGGGTGGATGAGGACAGAGGCAACAAATTTTCAGATTTAATTGGAACATTTAAGCTTTTATATTATTGAGTTTAGCTTTTGAACTTAGCTTTGAAATCATGGCAGACAATCAATCTGAATGGGAGAGCTTGATTAAGGAATATTTGAATAAGAAATTTCCAAAGTGATAGAGTGTTAGGAATCTTGGGATATTACAAATCCAAGGGCACTGGATTATTTGTAAGTCAGGAAGTCTGTGGGGACACGCACACCCAAACAAGATGGGCTGACAGGAAATTGTTGTCTTTTTGAAGAAACTTGGTACATGAAATATGTGTTAAAGCAGAGAAATGTTGAGATAAGGGAGTTGAAGTTAGAAATTGAGGAATTATAGTCAGAAAATGCAGAACTAAAACAGAATCTTGATGCCCTAGCAGTTTTCAGTCAGAAAAGGGTTATCTTCAAGTTGGAAAACACAGAATTAAAGGCAAAGGTTAAAATCCATAGAGACTGCCAGTAAGAAGAAGATAGTTTACCTCTCAAATAATCAAAGTCAATTGGAGACATGAACAGAAATACTGAGAAGGCATAGAGATAAATTCAGGAGTCAGAAATTAAGAATCAGGAACTGGAAAGTAAATGTAAAGATGTCCAGACAGCACTTGAAGTCCTGCATCAAGCATAACTTGAACAACAAGTACAGAATGTGATCATTCTAAATGCCAACTGGAGGTTGATGTCTTGAAGCCATAGTTATTCAGCCAGAGAGGTCTTCTTGTGCTTTGGAACCCATATAAGGACTTGGGAATGAAAGGGACTATTCTGATTTGGGATTGGTTAAGGGTGAAGCTGCATGTTATTTAGTTCAGGGTATGGAATACAATTATAATCCTGACCCAGGCGCCCCTCCATCATACTTGGTAAAAGTTCACTGTATCTACCTATACCAGTCTGGTACAAGCCCAAAGTAAAGATAAAGCTCCAACAGCATAAACGAGAAAACAGGCAATTGACCAGTAATTTGGTACAAACCAGCTGTTTTGAAAAGTGAGACAAAGGAACAGCAAAATTTTAAGTTAGGTTAGTTAAGGGTGGAGGAAAACTCGAGAGTCAGCCATGAAAGAGTGAATATCTATCTCCTGGAGTGACGAGGAGAGAGGTGTGACATGCTTTTCTGATACACTTTCGACTTAGAGGAACTGGAACAGGAATTTCGTGAAAGCTGGACCCCAAACCCAATTGTTTCCCATATCCCTGAGACGAACCCTAGAGAGGAGAGTGAGAGCATAATACATTGGTCAAAGTATCTGCATAGATTTTTAAAATAGAATTTTATAGAATCCCTACAGTGTAGAAATAGGCCATTTAGCCCAAAAGGTCCACACCAATCCTTGAAATGTAACCCACCCAGACCCATGCCCCTTCTCTAGTACTTTACATATCCCCTGACTAATGCACCTATCCTACACATCCCTGAGCACTATGGGCAATTTAGCATGGGGAATTCATCAAAGCTGCACATCTTTGGACTGTGGAAGGAAACCAGAGCATCCAGAGGAAACCCACACAGAGATAGGGACAATGTGCAAACTCCACACAGACAGCCACCCGAGACTGGAATCAAACCCAGATACCTGGTGCTGTGAGGGAGCAGTACTAATTACTGAGCCACCATGCCTTCTATTGCACAAGAAACAATCTTGATGAGTACAAATTTTTGAAGAACAAAATTCAAATCAGGATCTGTGTGAACTGAGAAATTGTAAATAAGAGCAGAAACTACCTTGCTGTTTTGTTTTTGAGCTTTAGATAAATTATGAAGCTGATTTTGGAATTGCTGGGCATTTGCAAGTGAAGTATGGAGTCAGCAGTCAGGATCCAGTGCTCAGTACAAGTGGACATGGTGTGTACACACAACCAAACACCAATAATGGTGCAGACGACAGCATGGGAAGATGGCTCTGCCCACAGTTTCGTTAATTTTACAAGCAATACGAAAGTCAAATTCATTTGTGCTGACGATTTACAAAGAACTTCAGATCACACTTGCCCTTACATCGGAAATGGCCGAAAACCTTGGATTATGTCCCGTAAGAAAAGCAGGACCCAGAGGACAGATGGTTATGTAAAGTATGTGCAAAGTGTGCTATGAAACTGCCCATCATGAATTAGTACCAGTTATTCTAAATCTCTTAGGTATTCAGGTACCATCTTGATGTCCAATACCTTTACCTGGTATTTATAGTGGATTGGTCAAGAGGTTGTTTAATCAAGAAGGTTACACAATCCAAGGAAAAAAACAGCAAGTGCACATATTTGACAGAAGATGCTTGCAGGCATTTAATGGTCTAGACATGAGAGTTATAAGTGATCGATTAAATCAATTAATTTCTCAAGTTAAAAGGTATACTGGGTGTGGTGAATGATAACACTAAACTTAGCAGTCAGGCGGGGGACACCATGAACAGTGATACATTTCGTATTGGTGACATTTTAGAATCACTCACCAGTGCAATTAACAAACTAATAAGGAAGCAGGAAAGAACGGTCAACATCAAATAAATGTAACTTTGTGTAGTATATACAGCAATTGGATGTTCAATCAGTAGAGAGAAAATGTAAATCAAATTAAACAGACAGAAGTTCTTACATGGGCTGACAACACTAAATTAAGGAAATTAGCTGATGGGATAGGAACACGAAGTAAAATCTCTATCTGTGAGCTAAGGAGATTAACAATAGTATGGACTAATGAGTCGTGTATGGGAGGGAACAGAATAAGTCTTGAGTTAGGGATACCTGTTATATCGAAGGATGACAAACCATTAAATGCTACAACAGTACAAAATATAGGAGTGATCCAAATCACCATCTGGATGACAGTTATGGAGTGGTAGAAACCTTATGTGGTAGAAAAAGACTCGTAGGCACAGCACATAATGAATGCCAACAGACTGATAAAACTATTGCTTATCCTTATCCCATTTATAGAACTGGACAAGCCACATGTGGTTTTGAGTCCAGTGAAAATGAAAAATTAACTGTACTCGCAAAATTTCAAGCATCGCTTGAGACAACATAATCAGAGCTGGAAATGCAAGCGAGAATATTATATCACAACATCTTTAAAGGAATATCATTATCACAACTTGTCCCATCACAGATTCAACACTTTACATTTACCCTCAAATGCTCAAGTGGATAGGAACAATGGTATTGGTGAACATCAGAAAGAGGAAGTCTGATGTTTGATGTGACTGATTCAGCTAGAGAAATGGTTCGGCCCTACTGACAAAAATATGAGATATAATGTTACCTTATCTAAGGGAAATTTGGAAGAAAGAAAAGGGATTTTTGGAAAGGCACACAAATTACAGGATAAGGTGCAGCAGAATAGTCAGAGAATCAGGACAGATATTAACAACCTTAAGAAACACTCTTGGTGGGATGACATCTGGAATAGCTGTGTGGGTTCATATTATTTCACATTTTGTTGTAGTCCTGTGAAGACATGACAATGGTAAGCTGCAATGGGTGATGCATAAAGCAGTTTTATTACTCTATTTTTGATTTGTGCAATTTTATTTCTTTGTGCATGCTTACTCCTCTTGCAATTCATTTACTGATCATTATTTTGTAATTCATTAATTGATTATTGGTTTACATGTTTCTACATTGCATAATGAAATGGTACATTTTAAAATTGTGCATGATTTCGCAAATCAGCTAGAATACGAACCAATTTGTTGGGAAATGGCCAATTTCTGTTTGTTCATCATATTAAAACTAATAAACAGAGGAGGGACTGTGAAATCATAAAGGTCAGAACTTTAATAACTATTCCTGGAATGAAGCAATCAATAAAACAAACTGTTAGACACAGAAAGCAGCAGCAATAACTCTGTCTGGAATAAATTATGAAAGAAAAGGGCCGAACTATATAGGAATTGAAAACAATTAGCTATTCCTGGGAAAAGAGGGAGTGAAACCACATGAACAAAACTGCTTTGAAATCTGCTGGATAACTGACTGCATTATGCCACAAGGACAACTCATTGCCCCGCAGAAAAATTTAAAGAGTTAACTGTGGGAAAGTTGTGACTTCAAATAAGGCTAAATGTAACAAGGAGCAATGAAGCTATTTCTGTTCAGGAGGCAAGCTGCAGACTTGCAGTAAGTTGGATAAAATGACTTAAAAATAATAATAATATCATGCATGGGATGAAACTCTGTCTAAGAATCGAACACCAGAACACCCCCTTCAGCAGAACTTTGAAGAAGAACACAGCATAAGGATTGAACCCTGGACACTTCCAGAGACGGACACTGTTTGTGCAATCATGACTAAGTTCCACCGTTAATCGGATAATAGCCAAGTTGAATAGTGAGGTTTGACTTGCTTAGGTGAGGGGTCTTTTGCAATAAAGTTTAAAATATTGTTTCAGTACCTGATTGTCTCAGAGATTTCTTACTAAGTAGCTAATTAAAGGTCATTTGTGGTGATGTACTCACAACAAAGGGGGAAAAGTTTCTTCTCGTCTACCCTGACTTGGTGCTCATAATTTTATACATCTCAATCATGTTTCCCCTCCCACCCAGTCTCTTCTGCTCCAAGGAAAACAACCCCAAGTTTATTCAATCTATCTTCATAACTAAAACTCATCAGCCTTGGCAACATCCTGCTAAATCTCTACTTCAAAGAACCACCATCATTAATATTTTTGCTTTACACTTCTAATTTGGCATTTCCCAACACAACAACAGATAGCAATTTAAGTACCTTACCTAAAACCAGCAGGTGTGAACTCTTTTCGTCCTTCTCAGGTGTGACAAATACAATACAAGTGTATTTCCCTTCATCATCAATCTGTACATTTGGAAGGAAAAGTGAAGCATCTCCTTTCAATAAGTCAGCTTCAGACAGCTTTGCTCCTTGTCTTTTCGGAGTATGCTTGCCTGCATCAAAGATGTAGATCTCCTTTTTTAAGGGTCCAAGCCACTGAACCCCAACATTTGTTCGGCTGAGGTTATGATAACCAGTAAATTTGCATTTCAGGGTAAAATCTTTTTTCATGATGACCTGTGTTCGGTTTGGAAATATGGTCACATCCAAGGCTCCTAGATAAAGGGAATAATTAACGACATTCAATTGTCAGAACTAGAAATAAAAGGAATTGAACAAACTCAAAATACAGGATTTAAAGGGTTTGTTTCCATGCTATAGGACTCCATAACTGGTCGAAATTAACCTTTCTAGTTGTCCATGTTAAATGTATACACGTATTAAGAGGCTAAAGAACTCCGGGATTAGAGAATTAAACAAACTAAAATTAAACGCAATTAATTTCAATGAGAAATACGTTCCGCCCGGGAAATGGGTGTGGCTGTATTTTATAAAATACATGCTTAGAAACTAAAAGACACTCACAGATGTATTTTCAGTAATAATTTACAGGAACTAACTCCAACCCCCCGCAAAAGACACAAAGATTCTAAAATTGTTTAAAACATAATAGTTATGGGTTTGTTAGAAACTTGTGATAAGCGTCGGGACTCCATTTTGAGTCGAGTTTTTCCAAGATATTTTTCCCTGTCAATGCCAGCGGCGGGGAGAGAGTTCAGTACCTGGGTCCCAGCTTCTTACCTGCTGCATAGTGAGACCACAAGGAGAGCAGAGCGTACAACAGGAGAGCCTGAGCAGAAGCCTTAACCCTCAATTGGAAAGACTTTGCTTCGGCAGACATTCGCGCGACCATTTCGCAAAAGATGAAATATAATTTCACTTTCGATTTTCCATCACGTGGCACTTTTCTCTAATAAACACTACTGACCATTTCAATTCTATTCGGTATCGGTGGCTAAAGCACGGACGTTTAGTTATTGATTTGTAATCGGTCAATCGCCAACACATTCTTGGAGAGTATGTGTATTTAAGTTTATTTAATTCGATAGAGATGTTTCAGGCACTGACTTTGCAATCTTATATCTTGATTGAGGGCAACTCCCTTGTTAGATTCACGTCCTCCATCTTCCCTTGAGATGTCAGACCTACGCCCGTATCCTCCACCCTTCATCTCAGTTCCAAGGCCCGAAAGGATCATTTCAAAACCAGCAGAGATTTTCCTACGCATCTATCCATCTCATCTACTGCATTTGTTGCTCTTGATGTGGTCACCTCTACATCGAGGAGACGTGATGCCAACTCACAGAGTGGTTCAGGGACTATAGCTGGGACACATGCACTAAACAACCCCACCGCCCTGAGGTCAACCACTTCAAGTCCTGGGCCACAACTGCTGGATCCAAGCTGCTGGATGACTGGAGGAAGACCACCTCATCTTCCACCTCGGGACCCTCCAACCACACAGCATCAACATCGACTTCACCAGTTTCCAAATCTCTCCCCACCCCCCACCACCTCATCTCAGATCCAATCTCCAACTTGGCACCGCTCTTTTGACCTGTCCAACTTCCTTCCCACCTATCCACTCCACTCTGCCCACAGACCTATCACCATTACCTCTCACCTACCTTAACCCCCCCAGCTCACCCCACCACCCCTATTTAACTCTCAGCCCCCTACCCCCTCCACTTTCCTGATGAAGAGCTTATGCCTGAAACATTGATTCTCCTGCTCCTTGGATGCTGCCTGACCTGCTGTGCTTTTCCAGCACCATACTTTTCGACTCTGACTCTCCAGCATCTGCAGTCATCACTTTCTCCTAAGTTTCTTCATGGAAAGGGGTCCCATTCTTTCAATGTGAGTGTGTTCTGTGATCATCAATTCAACTTGTTAGAAGTTTACATTCAGTAATCTGGGAGCTACCATGATGCCTATATCCTTGAAAGTCCTCATGTTCAAGTCGAGTTTGTAATACTGTCTGGATGGATTGTGCACATATCCTTATATACAGGATTAGATAAAGAGAAAAAGGGAGGTGTATGGCTGATACTGAGAGCTCAAAAGAACAGAAATCTTCAAGGAGAACAGAATGTGCAAGTAGAAATTTTAAAAGGGAATTAGGAGAGCAAAAAAAGGGGGCATGAAAGAATAATGGTAAAATAAAGGAAAATCCTAAATTATTTTTCATACATAATGGATAAAAGTGTACCTAGGAAAAGATTAGAGCCTATTAAGGACTACAGTGGTTTTCTGTATTCATTCACTGGATTACTGCATTACTGGATAGGCAACATTTATTGTCCATCCCTAATTGCCCAGAGGGCAGTAAAGAGTCAACCATGTTACTGTGGGTCTCTAGTCACACATAAGCAAGACCAGATAAGGATAGCACTTTCTTTCCCTAAAGGACGTTAGTGAACAAGGTGGGTTTTCTGACATTGGCTTCGTCATCATCATTAGACTCGTAATTCCAGATTTTTTGCATTAAATTGAAATTCCATTATCTGCTGTGACATGGTTCTAAAGCAAGTCTCCAGAACATTATCTGGATCTCTGGATTACCAATCCACTAATATTATTACTAGGCCATCGTCAAACTTGTACATAAAGACAGAGGACATATACAGGGTTTTTAATTTATAGCGGTGTTCACTAAAGGAACAATGCAACTATAGAAATCGGGGAGAAGGACTGTGATATGCTTGAAGAAATTAGCATAGCCAGAAAGGTGGTTTTGAGTGTCCGGCAGTGTTAAAAATAGATAGATCTCCAGGGTTGGATGAAATGTATCCCGACTGTTGAGTGCAGCAAATGAGGAAATAATAGGGGAGCTGGCAATAATTTTCCCTTTCTTTCTAGCTACAGGAGAGGTGCCAGAGGTCAGGAGGACAGCCAGCATGATACCATTACTCAAGAAGATAACAGGATCTAAGCCAGAAATGTGCAGGATAGTCAGTCTCACCTCTGTGGCAAGGAAACTATTGGAAGCAATTCCAAAGAGCAGAATTAATCTGCACTTGGAGAGTCAGAGATTAATCAAGGACAGTCATGATTCTGTTAAGGACTGGTTATAGCTGACCAACTTCATTCAATTTTTGAAGAGGTGATAAAATGTGAGGTTGAGGGCAATGCATTCAACATAGTCTAATTGGACTTCAACAAAGCTTTTGATAAGGTTCCGCATGGGAGATTGATAGTTAAGGTAAGGGGCCATGGGTGCCAAAGAAATTTGGTACATTGGATCCAGAATTGGCTGAGTGGCAGGAGACGGATGGTGTGAAGGGGTGTTTTTGTAATTGGAAGCCTATGTGTCCAGCAAGATTCTGCAGAGCTCAGTGTTGGGGTCCTTGCTGTATATGTACAAACAATTTAGACTTGAATATAGGAGTGTTGATCAGTCCGTTCACAGATGATGCAAAAATAGCTGAGATGATAAATAGTGAGGAGGATCGCCTCAGTACAGGAGGATATAGATGGGCTGATCAGTTTCAAATGGATAAAAACAAATTACTGCGGATGCAGGAATCTGAAACCAAAAGAGAAAATGCTGGAAAATCTCAGCAAGTCTGGCAGCATCTGTAAGGAGAGAAAAGAGCTGACATTTTGAGTCTAACTGACCCTTTGTCAAAGCTTTGACAAAGGGTCAGTTAGATTCGAAACGTCAGCTCTTTTCTCTCCTTACAGATCTGCCAGACCTGCTGAGATTTTCCAGTTTCAAATGGAATTCAGTCCAGATAAATGTGAAGTCATACACTTGGACAGTGCAAAGAAAGCAAGGCAATACATGACAAACAGCAGGATCCTGGCAAACACAGAAAATCAGAGGGACCTTGCTGTGTATGTCCATCAGTCCCTTAAGGTAACAGACGGGTAGATAAAGTGGTTAAGGAAGCATTTGGGATACTTGGTTTATGGTTCCTTTATGGTGATCAGTGGCAGGATTCTGAAGGATCAAGAGATGGAAGATGCACCCCTTCTTTCCTGGAGGAGCTAAACTGGAGACCTCATAGCCAGCAGTGGAGGTCAGCAATCTGGAACATTTGAATATTCTCCACAAATGCAGAAGGGATTTGTACTGGGGCTCCAAAAATGCAGCTTGGTTGCACAGAGGATCTGACTTGTGTTGAAATAGTTTAGTAAGGACAAATGGAACATTGCCCTCCCCCCCCCCCTCCACAACTCTGCTGCACCCTGAACATTACCCTCCCCCCCTTCACAACTCTGCTGCACCCTGCAGTCCAGTGTTCCCAGGAACCTGTCAGCAATCTTCCTACTGCAGGCAAAAGGCAAGCCAAGTGTGAATGATGGCCTCCTCTTCCTAGACAATGTATACCACTCTAGGTTACTATCCCAGCTCCAAGGCTGAAAGGCCATCAATCTGTTCCAGGGTCAACGGAGCTGTTATTGTTGTTTCCAGTATCTGGATTGATGCCAGGTGGTCTGCCCAGTTTCATTTGCTGTTTGAAATTTTGTAGTAATAGCTTGCTAGGCCATCTCAGAGAGTGGTTAAGAGTCAACCACATTGCTGAGAGTCTGGAGTCATATGTCAGCCATGCTAAGTGGGGACACAGATTTCCTTCCCTAGACAGTATTAATGAAGTACTTGGGTTTTTCTGACAGCAAACAGTAGTTTATTGATCATTGTTACATTCCTAATTCCAGATTTTTATTAAATTCCAATATCTACCATGGTGGAATTCAAACCTAGGGTTAATGGTCTAGCAATAATACACAATAATACACATTACCTCCCTGTGCATTGCATTACAGTGATTATTTATGAATTTAGTGAATCCCTGGAGCCAAGAATAGCTTCTTTAGTTGTTGAGTTTAAGGTGTTTAGTCCCTGATATAGTCTGCAGAGAGAACACTCAGTAAGGTGCCATCTTGTTTGTCCCTCTCCACAAATGCAGAAGGGATTTGAACTGGAGCTCCAGCATTGCAGCTTGATTGAACGGAGGATCTGACTTGTATTGAAACAATTTAGCTACAACCCCCACCTTAATTGAAAATCTGCCATTTGACAGATGACATTTGTGAAAGGAACTTGCAGTGACCACCCGTGTCTCCCATTCCTCCACTCAGAAGATAGCTGGTGGATCTTGCTCAAGAAGGTTGCTCCATATGGACCACTGAGATATTTTAAAAAAATGGGTGGTGGGTTCTTCATGCAGTATCATCTCAAGGTATCGGTTCTTTCTGCATGTCATAAATACTTTTCTGGGTAAATTGATTCCTCTGCAGTTGTTGCCTTTACTCCAGTCTCATTTCACAAGGTTACTGCTGATCATCATTTCAGCTCTTCTTTACTATACTTTACAAGCAGCTTTTCCACAGAAAGCCCCTCCCGTGATGACAGCAACCCAAGAATGATTTCCTGACCAGGAATTTTGTTCCCTAAGATTTCTGATTCTGAAGGCTGTAAGCTTCACGCTTTTCAACTCTGAATGAACTTAACCATGTTATGGCATGGCTCTGTCAGTACGATGTATGTACAGCCAAATGCACTTTACATCTGAGCAAAGCCAGCCATGTTGCTAAATCCTACTGCCCAGGCTGCAGCACTGACCCCATCATAAGGATATGTGATGAAACAGCGCAATCTTGCACAAATAGCTTTGGTAACAGTCTTAATAAATTCCTGATTGGATGGTTGAGAGATCCAACAGGACCTCAGTGGTTCCTTGGAAGGAGACAGTCACATAAAAGTGCAACACAGCTTACACCTTGATTGTCACCCATTCTTTCAGGTTAAAGGTCCCAGTTCTGTAGTAGCCATAAATCTATGGCAGTGACCTAGGAAATGGTTAGTCTGTGCCAACACTGTAACTTGCTTCTCTGGAGGAAATGGCCTTGAGAATAGTTAGCTCTGGGCCTCCGGTAACTCCTCTGTATTCTGAGGGACCCTTCAGCTGTGACCTGTTCTTGTGAAGGCTGGAGGATGCTGTTGGTCCTGGGTTTCATGGTACATCTGTTCCTCCTCCATTTCTCTGTACTTCTTTGCACTACAGCAACAGTGATGAAACCTCTGCTGTGGCTCAATCCATCAGTTATGCTGCCAGTGAATCTGTGTGGGGAGCTGAAGAAATAGAACAGATCCTTTGTTATGTAAACTGTCAACATTCACATCACTCACAAATGATATACTCCTCCTTATAGTGCGATGTGGAACATTCTGACAAGGAATGCCACGAAATGACTCACATTAATGTCTCATTCTGATGAATTCATCTCTGACTATATCATAAAATGACAGATTAAAAGAGTGACATGAGGACAGAACCTTTCTCCTCCCAGTCCTACATCACGGATTAAAAACATCATAGCATATAACAGCCAGTTGCATTCTACTTACAATTCAAATTGAGATGGATTCAGTTCCTTTCCCTGTGCAACTTCTGAGGTCTTGCTTTGGTTTTGTGTTCTTTGGCCCAAAAGAGACTCTTTTGAGGTCACCTGGAATTATTTTGGCTTCACAGAGATGTTTACCTTCAGTCTACAAGGACCAGTAACATGGTCGAGATTCTTTGGGACCAGTATTTGCGCCGCACACAGTGATACACTGCGTGTATTTCACATGCATGATAGTATGATTGCAAATGACTACAGCCAGCACTTCATAGGTACATGGTTGATGCAATTACCCATTGAAAGGCCTCCCATTGCTCAGAAACAGAGTCTGCGCTTTTGGACAGATAACAAACAATGACTGTCCATTGTAGCTGCAGCCACAACCATTTCCCACTGTAGGTCACACCTGGGAATCCAGAGATCATGGATGGCAATGCAGGTCATATGTGGCACAGGATTCCTACGATCATCAGGTTTCCCCTCTCCCCTGGAACACCATGTCCCTTTCTATCTGGAATTCCCTGGACAGCCTATGACTTGTCAGAGAATTGAGCCCAATTGAACAGAGACCACACAAGCACAGATCGGGTAAATTTGACACAGTTTATTACAAGCGATATCATTGTCTACAGATTTAGTACCTGAGGACTGGAGGATTGCAAATGTTGTGCCCTTGTTCAAGAAGGGCAGTAGAGATGACCCAGGTAATTATTGACCAGTGAGCCTTACTTCTGTTGTAGGAAAGGTTTTGGAAAGGATTATAAGAGATAAGATTTATAATCATCTAGCAAGCAACAATTTGATTTCAGATAGTCAACATGGTTTTGTCAAGGGCAGGTCATGTCTCACAAGCCTCATTGAGTTTTTTGAGAAGGTGACCAAGCATGTAGATGAGGGTAGGGCAGTTGAGATGGTATACATGGTCTTCAGTAAAGCCTTTGATAAGGTTCAACATGGTAGGCTGATGGAGAAAATGCAGAGGCATGGAATTGAGGGTGATTTAGCAGTTTGGATTAGAAACTGGCTTTCTGGAAGAAGGCAGCGAGTGGTGGTTGATGGAAAATATTCAGTTTGGAGTCCAGTTACTAGTGGTGTGCCACAAAGATCTGTTTTGGGACCACTGCTGTTTGTCATTTTTATAAACTACTTGGACACAGGCATAGGTGGATGGATTAGTAAATTTGCAGACGACACTAAAGTCGGTGGAGTAGTGGACAGTGTGGAAGAATGTTACAGGTTGCACAGGGACTTTGATAAACTGCAGAATTGGGCTGAGAGGTGGCAAATGGAGTTCAATGCAGCTAAATGTGAGATGATTCTTCACTTTGGGAAGAATAATAGGAAGGCAGAGTACTGGGTCAATGGAAAGATTCTTGGTAGTGTGGATGGTCAGAGGGATCTTGGAGTCCATGTGCATAGATCTCTGAAAGTTGCCACCAGGCTGATAGTGCTGTTAAGAAGGCATACGGTGTGTTAGGTTTCACTGATAGAGGGATTGAGTTCCAGAGCCGCAATGTCATGCTACAACTATACAAAACACTGGTGCGGCCACACTTGGAATATTGTGTACAGTTCTGGTCGCCCCATTATAGGAAGGATGTGGAAGCATTGGAAAAGGTGCAGAGGAGATTTACCAGGATGTTGCCTGGTCTGGAGGGAAGGTCTTAAGAGGAAAGGCTGAGAGACTTGGGTCTGTTCCCATTGGAAAGAAGAAGGCTAAGGGGGGATTTGATGGAGACATACAAGATGATCAGAGGATTAGATAGGGTAGACAGTGAAAGACTTTTTCCTAGGATGATGACGTCAGCTTGTACAAGAGGGCATAACTACAAATTGAGGGGTGATAGATTTAAGACAGATGTCAGAGGCAGGTTCTTTATGCAGAGAGTGGTAAGGGCATGGAATGCCCTACCCGCTAATGTAGTCAACTCAGCCACATTAGAGAGATTTAAACAATCCTTATATAAGCACATGGATGATTTTGGGATAATGTAGGGGGACGAGCTGAGAATAGTTCACAGGTCGGTGCAACATTGAGGGCTGAAGGGCCTGTTCTGCGCTGTATTGTTCTATGTTCTATGCACATTCTATGTTCTAAATTGACTAGGCTGACACAGAACTGACAGTCTGTCCAGGTAGACAAAGTGTTTTCTTCCCCGAGCAATGGGCACAGGCAGTTTTATAGGGGTGCAGTAATATGGTGTAAATTACAGT
Organism: Chiloscyllium plagiosum; assembly: GCF_004010195.1. Taxonomy (NCBI): domain Eukaryota; kingdom Metazoa; phylum Chordata; class Chondrichthyes; order Orectolobiformes; family Hemiscylliidae; genus Chiloscyllium; species Chiloscyllium plagiosum. Next base: position 32,804,044 of record NC_057725.1, read on the forward strand.
ACAGTCAAGAGTAAAACATAATCAATGGGAAGACAATCAGCCATCCGGTAGCAGCAATCAGTCCGTGATTTAGTCAGGAGATTCCGATTCTCTGTGAGAGTAGGTGCAGGCATCAATGGGTTTCCATTGTGGTTAGTCAGCAAGCAAGGTACCTTGGTGCCTTTCAGTCTGAGCATCCTTTGTGGAGTTCCAGTATGTGTGAGGAGTGAGGCTGCCCATAGGGCTTTGGGAGCAGTTGTGCTTACTGAGCACCAGAAGTCTATTGTCAAGCTGTCTTGGGAAATGTATTTCTCAGTCTGGAAGTAGCTTGAGTCATCTCCTGTTTGCGGTCTTGTGTCCTAGTTAGCCTGTTCAGTCAAGGCTGAGGCACCCTGGATAGTTTCTGTTGTGGCTTAGGCAGACATAATTCCTTATGTTCTTTGTGGCCATGCTGTGGGTGGACAGGGTAGTGGATTTTCTCCCACACTACTGAACTCCTACATGTTCCCACCTGGAGCGAAGGCTGCAAATCTGATTATTACCCCTAAAGCCCCAGCTCTGCAGTTTAGTCCTGCCCTTCATTGTGCTCCACAGCACTGAGTTGACGGCTACATCCTAACACCGCTCATGTGAGCTGATAGATCTAGTGTTAGGGCCAAGGCAATTGATAGAATAGATGTCTTTTGGGACCTAAACTGGGAAACACAAAAATCCAGAATTAGGGAAGCAGAAGGAGGAGATCCAAGATGGCAGTGATCCAATAGGTCTGTCCTGCTGAGCTCTGCACCATAACCCAGGAAAAGTGGTGCATTTACCCTCCCTTTCTTAGGTATTGTGGCAAAATTCGGCAGTCTTAGATCCCCAGAATTGCTGTGTGTCAGTTTTGCTGATCAAGGAAGATGAACAAGGGAAAAGGACTGCGAGGATTGCACCATGCAGGGCATTCCCCTGCAGCTATGGACACGCCCGTGACCGCAGCGTTGGCTTCCACGAATGTCCCAGGGGACTTACCTTGGAGCAGAACCTGGTATCGGAGTTCGTGAGCCTCTGAGAGAAGATCAATTCAGCAATGGAGGAGACCTTCACTAGGCTGGAACCGACCTCGGTTACGCTGCAGAAGCCTGACCAGGAGACCCAGCATTTCGGGAAGCGTGTCATGGAAGTGGAACAGCAGACCGCGGCTTCTGAAACTGCAGCAGAATCCCCGGCGGGTCGGGTCCAGGTCCTGGGACAGCAGGTACGGGCCTTTGTAGAGTAGGTCAACGACCATGAAAATTGAGGCGTCAGAAGAACATCCACCTAATTGGACTGGGAAGAGGGAGGCCAGCTAGTCAGTTTTTTGGTGCGATTGCTCCCACAGTACTAGAAGCTGGAAGTCATGGCGGGCCTGATGCAGGTTGAGCGGGCCCATCGGGTTGCAGTGCCCAAGCCCGGATCGGACCAGTGCCCCTGCCTGGTCCTAGTGCGTCTCCAGCACTATAGGGATAAACAATTGATGCTAGAAGCTTCTAGAGCACTGGGGAAGGAGCCAAAGGCTCTGATATACAAAGGATCAAGAATTATGTTTTTCCAAGACTTTTCTGTGGTCATGATCCACAAGAGGAAGGCCTTTGATGAGGTAAAAAGGAGGCTGAGGGATTTAGATATTCAGTACTCTGTAAGATATCCAGCAATAGTACATTTCAGCCACGGAGGATCCATATTTAATTTTGACTCATCGGAAATGGCAAAGGACTTCCTGGAGACCTTAAAACAGACTGGCTGGCTCAAATAATACGGAGAATAGTGTTCACTTTGTTTTCTCTGTGGTTTGCCTGATTTACCTTTTGTTCTTTGAATATGTGGGGGGTCCGTTTTTTTCTTTCTCCTCTCCATTCTTTCTCTCCTCCCATTATCCTTTGTTTTTCTACCATTCCCTTTTCGTTTCTCTTTCTTAGTATGGGATGGAGGGGGATGGGTTGGGGAGGCGGTGGGCGGGGAGCTGTTTCACCAGGATTGACTTGGGTCAGATTATGGTTGGGAAGGGCTGAATGCCCACTTCTAATTTTCTTGTTATAAGATGCATGTAGTTTTTTTTTACTTGTTTTGCCTGGGTTTTGGGTGTGGCTTCAGCTAGAAGGGTTAGTGGGTAGTATGAGCGCCCCCTGTGGGCAAAGGGGAAAGTCTGCTCTTATTTGTTTTATATGTTGGTTCATTGTAGTAGTAGTTGTTAGAAGTTTTGATTTGGCAGCTTTTGTAGTTGTATTTTCAAGTTTATGCAAATTGTTTATTGTTTTCACTCAGCGCGCTATGAGTGGGGTTCTTCCTCCAAGGGGGGTCACGGATTGTCTCAGATGGCTTTGGCTAATAGTTTGTTTAAATGAATCTCCCATTTCAGCTGTTAGACCAAATTAAGGACCAATATGGGTGGTTTGTGATGCTTAAGGCTTTAATACATGGAGAGGAGTAGAGGATTTTGAACGTATGTTGCCCCCTGCCACACCCCCTCAAATGCTTAACAGATGCACTTTCCAGGTTGTGTCATACGATTATAGGTGGAGACTTTAACCGACCTATGGACCCCGAGGTGGACAGGATGCCTCGGGATCTCATGGGCATATACCCGCAATCTAGGCAACTGGTGGACCAGAGTGGGGACCTGGGGTTGGTGGATGTGTGGAGATGTCTTCACCTCGAGGGTAGGGACTTCACCTTTTTCTCTAATCCACACAAGTTCTACACTAGGAGTGACATGTTTTTTACTCCATCGACCTTTTTGGATTCGGTGCTGTCCTACACAATTGGGAACATAGCCATTTCTGATCATGCAGTAGTGTACATGGAGGTTAAGGCCGATGGTGATGTGACAGGCTTGTGGCATTGGCGCATGGATCCTATCCTCCTGAAGGACAGTAAGTTTACTGAGTTTTTCTGCGGGAGTTTAAAATTTTTTGGGATATTAATTCGGGTCCAGCCAGTAACCTGTTGGTGCTCTGGGAGACTGCCAAGACCCATGCAAGGGGTTTGATTATTTCTTACTCGGTGACCTGGAAGCAGCAGAGGGGAGAGCAGCAATGTACGCTCAAGGCCCGGCTGAAGGCAGCTGAGACAGCATACTTTAACAGACTATCTGTAACCAAGTTGCAGTGGATTACAGCCCTCAGGGCTGCTCTGAATGCTGCGCTCACCCAGACAGCAAAGAGGGAGATTTCCTTTGTGAAACAGCGATTATTTGACTTTGGTGATAAATCAGGGAGATATCTGGTGTGCCTGGCCAGAAAGAAGAGTGCCCCCCATTCTATCTCATCCATCAGAGAGTGTGCTGGTATTCTCACTTGCGATTCCAAAAAGATTAACGCTGCATTCGGGAAGTTCTACTCTGAGTTGTACCGGTCGGAGGGCTGTGAGAATAGATTGACAAAGATGGAGTCTTTTTTTAAGACCTTGGACCTCCCAGGTGTAACTTCAGAGCAGGCATCTCTTTTGAATGCCCCTCTGACAATCCAAGAGATACAGGAGGCAGTGACGCAGCTCTAGAGTGGTAAAGGGCCCAGCTCAGATGGATTTCGGAGTGAGTTTTATAAGGAGTTCATAGATATACTGGCCGGGCCAATGTTGGATATATACAATTATTCATGCAGTCAAGACTGCCTCTCATCCTCTCTGAGAGAAGCAAATATCTCCCTTATTCTCAAAAGAGGGAAAGCCCCAGAGGATTGTACTTAATTGCTATTAAACATGGATTTTAAAATTTTGTTGATAGTGCTGGTGTTGAGGTTGGAGAAGACCTTTCCGTCCATCGTAAAGGAGGACCAGGCAGGTTTTATTAGAGGTCACAGGTCCTCTAATAACATTAGAAGAGTATTAAATATGGTTCAGGTATGCCAGCAAGGGTCGATTCCGGGCTTGGTAGTCTCCCTAGATACAGAGGAGAAAGTGAAGACTGCAGATGCTGGAGATCAGAGCTGAAAATGTGTTGCTGGAAAAGCGCAGCAGGTCAGGCAACATCCAAGGAGCAGGAGATTCGACATTTCGGGCATGAGCCCTTCTTCAGGAATCATGGAAATATGGTTCCTGAAGAAGGGCTCATGCCTGAAACGTCGATTCTCATGCTCCTTGGATGTTGCCTGACCAGCTGCGCTTTTCCAGCAACACATTTTCAGCTCCCTAGATGCAGAGAAAGCCTTTGACTGGGTGGAGTGGCCGTACCTCTTTTATGTCTTGGAACGGTTTGGTTTTGGAGAGGTCTTTGCCAGGTGGGTGGCAGTGTTATATAGTGACCCTAAGGCAGCAGTTCTCACTAATGCAATAAGGTCTGACAATTTTCTCATTGGTAGAGGCAGCCTACAAGGGTGCCCCCTTTCACTGCTGCTGTTTACATTGGTGATTGAGCCATTGGCAGAGGCTATCTGGTGGAACCCCAATATAATTGCCTCAGAGGTAGGATCAGGAGGGCATAAGATCACCCTTTATGCAGATGACGTTCTTCTTTTTCTAGCTAAGCTGATGATATCTGTGCCCTGTTTAATATAAGTAATTAATCTATTTGGCTCTTTCTCAGGGTATAAAATTAATTTTATAAAGTTGGAGGCCATGCCTGTGGAGGATCTTGTCAGAGTACCCGATCTTTGGAGTGGAATCCAATTCCTTTTCAGGTGGCCACAGGGAGGTTTCCTGTATTTAGGCATTTTTATAGCTCTGGCCTTTGATCAATTATACAAAGCTAACTTTGTGCAGATGCTAGAGAAGGTCATTCAGGACTTCAGCACTGGGAGGATCTTCCAATATCCTGGTTGGGTAGAATAGCTCTGGTCAAAATGAATGTTCTTCTTCATTTATTATATCCCATGCAAATGCTCCCTTTGAAGTTGCCAAGGGAAGCAATTAGGCTTAGCAGTTGGCTCAGTTCTTTTATCTGGCATCATAGGTGGCCTCTTATTAACCTTGCCAAATTGCACCTCCTCCAGGGGATGGGGGTTGTGGACTTTTCAGGTTGTAAGAAATGGATGTAGGATTGCTCGCTGAACTGGAAGGTTCATTTTCAGATGTTTTGTCTAGGCAACATCTTCAGTGAACCTCTGGATAAAGCAATGCTGATGATTCCTGTTTACACTACATTCCAATGTAGTGTTTGGATAAACAGGCAGAAAACTAGCCACAAAACGACATGACCCTCTCTCTCACCAATATCCTTTATACTGATAAGGAAGGACACCACATCGACTGGGACAACACATCCATCCTAGGACAAGCCAAACAGAGACACACACAAGAATTCTTAGAAGCATGGCATTCCAACCGGAACTCTATCAACAACATTGAGTTGGACCCCATTTACCACCCCCTAAGAAAAAGAACAGGAAATGATATCACCACAGGAAATGACATCACGAACCCAAAGAAACCTAAACATATAAATAGAAAGCAGGAATCATCAGCAGTGCTTCATCTGGAGACTCACTGAAGGTGTTACCTAGTATGGTGACGAAACATCTGAAAATGTACCTTCTAGCTCAGTGAGCAAACCTACATTCAGAACCTCAACCTTAGCTACAAATCTTCTCAAAACTCGCTACTTTTAAGAAATATCAATTAAGTTCCCTATTATCCTATGTGGCTGATTGCGCTTACCAGGAACTGTGGTCAATTTGGCTGGACATCGAGGCTTCCCAGGCAAAATGGCCCCTCATTAATTTGTTGTTATTTGATGAGGACTGTAATGGAGCATTGCAGAAATCCGATTGTCCTTAACACAGTTAAAGCATGGAAAATGATGCAACAAAGCGAGGGCAATTTACAAAAAACTTCCCCTTTTCCTGCCATAGTAGGAATGTTAGGAATCCGGCCGGGATCAATGGATTCTGGCTTTAGGGTCTGGGAGTCTAGAAGAGTCTCCTGTTTGGGAGATTTATTTGATGGGGAGGTCCTGATGTCTTTCCAGCAGCTGAGCCAGAAGTATGAACTGTCTAGGAGGGTCCTTTTTTGTTATTTTCAGATTAGGGACTTTATACAGAAAAAAACTACATTAATGGTTAGTCCCTGTAAGTCTGATGTGGAGAGAAGAGTACTTCAATTTGTGGGTACTCTCTCGGTCAGCACCCTCTATCATTTATTGGGAGGTAGTATATTGAAGGACATTGAGCAGCTGTGCGGGATCTGGACTCAGGAATTGGGGGTAGAGATCTTGTCAGAGGCGTGGGAGGATATTTAGGAGAATGTAAGGAAGATTTCAATTTGTAATAGGACGCAGGCTATGCAACTGAACGGGGCTTATCTGGCACCAGAGTGGCTTGCAAAATTTAAGACAGGAGCGTCTCTGATGTGCCCTAAATGTAAAACAGATAAATGGTACTCTTACTCATTGCTTGTGGTCATGCCTCAAGCTTTGTAGCTGTTGGGGCACTATAGCGAGTGTTTTGGAAAGGATCTTGGGAACCGAGGTCAAAATAGATCCAGTGTCCTTCCTCTTGGGTCTGTCAAGTCTTCGCTCTTTGGATGCGCATGGGAAGAAACTGTTTAATATTCTTTCATATTGTGCGAGGAAGAACATCCTGATGAGTTGGGTGTCAGAAAACCCCCCAGGACTCTCTGGGTGCTGTAACTTAGTTATGGAGCACATTCCCCTGGACTTACTTACAAATATGGTGCACCAGAAAATGGAACTCTTCTGCAAGACATGGTGGCCCTTTTTGAACTATATAGACGCAGACTTGTCAGCTATATTGGTCAGGGCCTTTGTGAGCCACGAGGACTATGTCTGACAGGCCGGGGACCCCTGGAAGGAAGAATTCCAAACAAATACGGGTATGCCAACTGATGCTCCTGGTGATGGGCAGCTTGGGTGGGGTTGCGCTGAATGTTGTAACTAAATTTAATTTACCTTGGTTCAGTCCGATTTATTTAGTTATTTTTGTTTAATGTATTTATTGAATTGTAGTATGGGTAAGTTTTTGTTTCTTTATCCTTTTTTTAAAACTGTTTGTGGAGTAGTGTAGTAGTTTGTTTACAGTTATTGTTATATTATAAAATTGTTATATTATTTTGTAGTAATTTTACAATTTTGTAAAAAATTCAAAATCTTTTTTTGCAGTAAAAATATTTACAAGAAAATAAGGAAGCAGAAGGATCTCAAGAGATTTGAAACTGGAGCAGGTCTGCTAGATGTCAAAGATCTGTGATCACTGTTTCTGATGTAGACATTTGAGCATTTATAAAGGAAATTTCAGATCATTTATTAAACTTGTTAAGAAGAGATATTTAAATGTGAAATGTTAATAAATTAGACAAAGAGGAATATACAATATGTGTCAATTGGGGAGCTTCAGTGAGCCAATTAAATAACAGGCTGTTGGTGCAGAGGTGTCAATCTCAATCAGGTTATGAAGGCAGCTTATGTTCTTTATCTTAAGTGTTATTCTTTTTAGTTTCTTGCCTCAGTAATTTCTGGTCCATCTTCTATCTGAGGAAGACAACTTCCTGCTGAGAACTGCCACCTGGCCCTGACCACTTGCTGATATGCCCTTTATGTAGGGGCTGCTTGTTTATGCTGTATCAATCACTTGTCTGAATCCTTTGGAGCAATGACCACTGGGCAGCTACTCATGATATCAGGATGACAGTTGTCCGCCTGTCCACCTTCATCTGAAAGCTGATTGTCATGCTTTCTGAGACCAAAACATTGGTCTCCAGACATTGTGTTGATAGTAAGGAGTATATGGCACCAGGTAATTCTTTGAAGTTCGTTCAATGGCACAACATGAACTCAGTGATTCCTGTGACCTTACTTGTACTTTCTCTTTATCTTTATTTACGAGAAATGTGAAAAACTGCTGTAACCAGCAGTGAAATCAGAATTCATGCTACACAGGAAATTGGAAGACAGGTTAGTTTTAAAGGGATGTCAATTTGCAAAGAGGGTTCCAGAGAGTTTATAAATTACAGAAACAAGGAGATGTAAAACTACACAAGGACTTGAAATGAGGGAAAATAATTTTAAAATCAATACTTTCCCAATTTTGTAGCTAACATAGATCGATGAGTACAAGATTAAAAGGTGATTACATCTCAATAGACAACAGGATGCCTGAAATGTCAATTCTCATGTTCCTCGGATGCTGCCTGACCTATCGTGCTGTTCCTCTCAAAACAGAATTCTGGAGCTTGTCTCCATGTAATATCTAAAGACAGCTAACAGTTTTTTTGCGTGAAAAACAATATGAGACCAAGATATGATTTAACAATAAAGGTAACACCACCACCAGTACTCAACACCTTGCTCAATCCAATTCATAAGTTGGTTATTTTGTCAAATAAATATTCAATATTGTAAAATCACTGGATATTTAGTTGGCTGTGAGACAGGATCATTGATAGTTACAAAGACATAACATTGAATACAAGGCTATCATGCATTCATAATGAACCAAAGAAAGATGCCCTGCTAAACTTTACCATCTGCAATCTGAGCTGTACACTGAAAATCTTCTTAATTGGTGCTAAATGAGAATCTAATGTCACAGCACACATCAGTACAGTGTAATGTAAAGCAGCCCAGGCCAGCCTAGTATCACAAATCAGACCATGGGTTTCAAATTGGTTTCTAACCCCTTCATGTGTATTGCTGGAAGGGCAAAACACAAGCATGCTTTTCATTCAGGACTGTCTTTCTTTTGACTTAGATAATGTCCACAGTCTGGGCCACAAACTACAGGAGATCACAGTTCAGTGTTTTGAATACCATCTCTCCCTTGAAATATTGTCTGCCGAAGTTCTTTTGACCACCTTTAGGTGAAACATCCCATGGTTTCTTCTCAGAATCAAAGAGATGTACAGCACAGCAGACCCTTAGGTCCAACTCATCCATGCTGACCATATACAGTACCATTTGCCAGCACTTGGCCCATATCCCTCTAAATCCTTCCTATTCATACATCCATCCTGATGTCTTTTAAATGTTGCAATCATACTAGCCTCCACCACTTCCTCTGACAGCTCATTTTCCATACACATACCACCCGCTGCGTGAAAAGTTGACTGTTAGGTCTGTTTTAAATCTTTCCCCTCTCACCTTAAACCTGTGCTCTCTAGTTTTGGAGGGGAAAAGACTTTGTCTATTTACTCTATCCATGCCCCTTACGATTTTATAAACTTCCACAAGGTCACCCGTCAGCCACGAATGCTCCAGAGAAAATAGCCCCACCTATTCAGTCTCTCTGTATAGCTCAAACAATCGAACAGTGGCAACATCCTCAGGAATCCTTTCTGAACCTTTTCAAGTTTCACAACATCCTTCCGATAGCAGGGAGACTTGAATTGCACACAGTATTCTTACAGTGGCTTGACAAATGTCATGTACAACCACAACATGACCTCCCAACTCCTATACACAATGCACTGACCAATAAAGGCAGGCATACCAAATGCCTTCATCACTATCCAATCTACTTGCAACTCCACTTTAAAGAACAATGAACCTGCGCTCCAAGGTTTCTTTGTTCAGCAACACTCCTTGTCTTAAACAAGGACATAAGGCTGAAAAGCTCAGAGATGTGTGGTGAAAGTTCAGTGAACGGATGGTGTGTAAGCTGCTGATTGTTACAATACCTTTCATGCTTTCAATAAAACCCTGGCAGATATGAGAAGCTGCAACACTCTGGTGCCGGTTGTGCTACATTAGTAACTGCAAAGAACTGACCTTTAGAAAGCAAGCCCAAATAGTTAGGGTAAACAGGACGTGAGGTACTGGCCATTCCTGCTGGCATTATGATATGAAAAATATAAGCTTGACACAAGATTTGATAGTCCCATTAGCTTCTATTGGACTGTTTCTTAGGCAATGTTTAAAACAGAACCCATCACATCTGTAGTTCAAAATGTTTGAATCATTCCCAAGTGCTTAATGAGATAAATTTTAATGTCAGTTCACTTCTGTCTTACTTCAGTCTTAAAACAGATCACTGACCCTTGGAATGATAAACATTGCTGTGCTGAATTGACACAGCCATTCATCCATAAAACTGCAGAGCAGAGACAGCATGTCATATCCTTCAGCTTCTACTTCTATTTGTTCTCAGGTAGCAGCGTGTAATCCACAGTGGAAATTTAGACAGCCAATGAAATTACATCCTTAGCTATCTTTTGATATGTTTGTTTTTCTTTTACATTTTGTACTTAAATGTCTGAAATGTCAGCCACTAATTCTGGATAATGATCCATTTTTGTGATCATATTAGCTTTCTGGTCAAGAAGGATATTTTACACATTAAGCATTAGGTCCGCAGCAGACTCAAACTGTAGAATCCAAATGTTGCTGGTAAGGTCACAAATTCAGGCATAAATATTAAATCTGGTTGTAGTCTCTTGTAAAGTTAAGATCTTCAAGTTAAAGCCCTTGTAAGGAACTTAAAAGATATAAAATATATTTCAAGATCAATATTATTCTGAAATACACTTTCAAAGTTTATTTTGTACAAATTCTTAGAAATATTGAAGCATGTATGTACTAAAATGCAATAGATTGTATGAAATTGATAGGCTTGCCTTATGTCGTACGCTTACACTAATCTTTGGTGTTGTTCCTATTTATCACTGGTTCAAACTGCCTCTCAATTTTTTGAGAGATTTAATTATTATTTTATTCTTTTCACTGACTGGAAATACTGGGAGGAACTTAATGAGGCTGGTGGCTGAACTCAACGATAGAGTTTATTGTACAAGGAAATACTGGAGCTCCAGGGAGAGAAAGACACTAACAGCACAAATGTCAGCTGTGATCCTTCTCTTCCCCCCGGAGCACATGTCAAGATACTTTTATACATTTTATGATATAATAGGTCAGTGATGAGGTTATTGTCTCTATAACATGGCTTATTGTAAACATTGCAGAATCGTTAATAGTTCTGGTGCAGTCATCGTCAATTCCAGCGCAGCCTTTGTTAATTTCAGCGCAGCCATTGTCAGTTTCAGCATAGGCATTGTCAGTTTCAATGTCTGCGCGGAAGTCTATTACTATAATAATGGGCGCTAATCGCTCTTCCTGAGAAGGACGATTACGGCAGCCCTGTCTATTATCGCTCTATATTGAATCCATATCAAACTGTTAACATTTCTTTTAGAGGCTGGACCAAGACACTTCAGCGGGCAGTTTATGCTACTGATGTGTATTCCCTCTCCCCTATCTGCCTTAAACTAATCAACTGGGTTATGAGTGCATTGTGCTGGCATTCTTGTGGCCCCAGGCATGTCTGTGTTTGCTCTGCTGTCTCTCTCCATAAGGTGGTCCAGCGGCCATCTGTTGTGTCAAGTGGCCAACTTATGGCTCAGTGGCCATCTTGTGTGTCCGTGTGCCTGGTGTCACCCTGCTCCATGCCATCTCCCACTTCAGTTTTACGGTAGAAAGATTAAAAGATGCTCAAGAGCAAAGAATTAATGGTGTTAAGATTTAATAGGAAGTTGTGTGGTTGGAGGAGATTCAAACAGTAAGATGTTTTAAGACCATGCAAGGATTTAAAAAGGAAGAATAAGAATTTGAGAACATGGATCGAGTAAATAGACTAGGTCTTTTCCCTGGGGTGGGGAAGTCCAGAACTAGAGGGCATAGGTTTAAGGTGAGAAGGGAAAGATATAAAAGAGGGGCAACTTTTTCACGCAGAGGATGGTGCGTGTGTGGAATGGGCTACCAGAGGAAGTGGTGGAAGCTAGTACAATTGCAACATTTAAAGGCGTCTGGATGGATATATGAATAGGAAGGATTTAGAGGGTTATGGGCCGGGTGCTGGCAGCTGGGACTAGATTGGATTGGGATATCTAGTCAGTATGGATGAGTTGGACCAAAGGGTCTGTTTCCCTGCTGTACATTGCTATGACTCTGACTGAATTTTAGTGAGTACGGTGGAGATGGGTGAAAAGGATTTGGAACATGTTATGGTGCAGGTAACAGAGTTCGATGTCTTGGATGTTGACAAGGACTTTCAAATAATAGGCATATCTGCAGATAATAAAGACATTGAATAGAGTTTCAGTGGCAGATCAACTGAGTTACAGGTTAGTCAGAAGACGTTATTGAGGTAGATATAGAAAGTCTTCATGAAGATGTGATATGAGGTTGGATGCTCATCTCACAATTAAATATGAGTCAGTCTCAGACAGTTGACAGGGAAAGAGATGTGATCAGTGGCTAGGGAATGGATTTTATGACAGGGAAGATCGACAATGGGACAAGTCTTATATGTTTTTAGCTGTGTCATGTTCACGGAAAGATTTTGCTGCAAAACCTAGCAAGATTTCCCACCGCATCTTACTAAACCTACCTCAATATCTCAACAGGTCTGGCAGTATCTGGTATTGCCCTATCTTACCACATGCCGTTCCCAGAACAAATTGCCACTGTAGATATCTGCTCAAAGACAACCGATGAATTTACACCCTTACCCATCCCGTGCACCTGCACCATCGTTCACCTGAACAATTGTTGGCAATCCAGTGTTGTTCTTCACTGGTATTATCATGGCACAATAGCCACAAAGGCACAATGCCCATGGCAGATAGCAGTAAGGCTGATACTCCCTTGCAAATGCCACCCTATTCTTTCACTGTTTAATCATCACACCACACTCCATTGTTACATTCTAAGTACCCTGTTCTCAATGCCCACTGGAAACCCACAACCTGTCACTGTCCAGTAGAGAAATATCACATCCAGGCAAACAATTGGACAAATCTGAATGTGAGCACTTTCATCTGTCAAACTGATAATTACTCTGCCCACCTAGCCATTTTCTAATAGCATTTCACATCTAGAGAATAGAAAGCAAGCTGGGCTCCATCTGGTCATGACAAGCAATCTGTCTGTGTGTCTGCATTCAAGAGACTTTAATACAGCAATACTGATAGCCTTTGGCTCACGTTGAAGTGTCAATGTACTAACAGGCGTGGCATAGCAAGGCAATGCTAGGGATGGACAGCATGAGTATGTGGGTGAGACTGAATGAGTGCTAATACAGCAAGTGAACAGTCCAGAGATGCAACCAGGTTCAATCTATAATTTGGGTGCCTGGCCATGGGTACATAGTTTTGCAGTCCCTTTTGCAGCTTTTCAATGCTTGATGCCAGTGTGTCCCTGCAATGAGAGTCAGTCGTATGCTTCCTAAGCAGTTTACAAATGTATTGAAAGATGGTCATGTGGATTTGACACATACCAAATGCCAATGTCCATGGCTGAGGGCTGTGGTGACAGGTGTGTAAAGAACTGAGTTGCAGTTCGGGTGGAAGTAACATGGAGGTTATTTGGAGTAAGTAGCGAGCTGCTTGTCCATGTCAAGGTTTCTTGATGTCTAGCTTGTTTGTTGAGTTTGTTAAGACAGGAATCGGAATATTAATGAGACAAGTTGGGTCATCAACAAGATGTTTAACAATCAATTGTCCTCTTAATTGACATGTCAGCACCACTCAGTAAGAAACATACCGCATCTCTTGTGACAAGTGTAAAAGGCAACAAGGAGTGTTCCCACCATTAAGCTGGGTCTCACTGGATTTCTTGTCCGATTCTGCCACATGTCTCACTGGAACCCACATTGCTCCGGCTATGATTCTGGCCAATGGCATTGCTTTTCCCAAAACCTACATTCATGTGAGGGAAATTTCTGCTCTGCATCATGAATCTGACAGCAAACCTTTGGCAAAAGAATGGCGACACTGGAAAAGATTTTCCTGCAATAAATGTTAGGACCTGGATTACATGGCCTGAGACTTGGGGTGGAAGCAAGGTCAACCAAGATTGTCAAGGTGAATGCAATCAGTATCTGAAGAGATGATAGGTGAAATGGCCTAATTCTGAGCCGCATACAGTCTATAGTTCTGTCCTATACAAAGAATATTTAGAACACATTAAACTTTAAATAATCCACTTTGAAACTCAGAATTGTTTCAACAACCCCTGTAGATTGGCCAGCAGCTCGCATAGACAGGAACTCCTCCCACTGAAGGACAGAGGTACAAATCTTACCTCACAGGGCTAGGTGCAGTGAGGTTTGTGCTGGTGATGGAGGACTGGGGTACCACTGACCTAAAGGTGATGGCTGATTAGGATCAAATTTATTCTGTTGGTGGAGGGGTGAGGGTTGTTGGGCGAACGATATGTCCCCTTTCTCATTCCTGTGAAATTCTGCTCTGTAACTGTAATGTCGCTGCCCAGGGATGTGACTGACCTGATTACCCTGCCATTAGACAAAAGTATTTGATTGGCACTGTTTCCTTCATCATTGCTCCTGACAATCAATTTATCCTCCTTGGAATATCTGTGGTGACTTACATCAAACAATCAAAATTTTCTACCAGAGAGACGAGTGTTAACACAAAACAGGTAATTATAAATTAAGTTCTTCAATATGGCCAGTAACTTCTGCCAATGAAGATCCATCTGAAGTTTCTTCAGTAGCAGCAGAAGGATAGCATGACTCATCTGGTGCAGTTTAAGGTCTCTTCACATCCGTGAGCTCAACATGATTTTACAGAAGACTATCTTGATGTGGCTGAAATGTCGCAGCAAGTGTCCTTATACTTGATGCTTCACGAATGATTTGGACTCTCTATGGAAAGAAAACTGAATTCAATTATTGTAATCCAATGATTCAATTCTATCATCTAAAAAATAACACATTTTCCAGTAATAAATTGGGGAGTTAATTCTGAGTAATTTTCCAGCCAATTATCCTCATAAAGTTAGTCTAAGCAGGAAGGCTTGCTGTCAGCACCATCCATGCATGTTAACAAACTCTGCACTCATGGCAGTATATGTGTTACATTGTAGGACATGAAAAAACATTCAGTAAGTAATAGAGATGTAATAACAATTTAAAAGAATGAAATTCCATAATTTGTTTTTGTTTATTTGCGCATGGGATGTGGATGTCACAGGCATGGCCATTATTCATGGGCGGCACGGTGGCACAGTGGTTAGCACTGCTGCCTCGCAGTGCCAGAGACCCGGGTTCAATTCCCGACTCAGGCGACTGACTGTGTGGAGTTTGCACGTTCTCCCCGTGTCTGCGTGGGTTTCCTCCGGGTGCTCCGGTTTCCTCCCACAGTCCAAAGATGTGCAGGTCAGGTGAATTGGCCATGCTAAATTGCCCCTAGTGTTAGGTATAGGGGTAAATGTAGGGGTATGGGTGGGTTGCGCTTCGGCGGGTCGGTGTGGACTTGTTGGGCCGAAGGGCCTGTTTCCATACTGTAATGTAATCTAATCTAATCTAATTCATTGCCAATTTCTACTTGTCCTCAGCAACGGGGAGCTAACTTCCCAAAACTGCTGAAGTCAGTTTGATATAAGTATAGCAAGAGTGCGGTCACACTCTCCAGAGCTCCAGAATTTACAGCTGGTTAAAGAATTGTAGTTGTGGTTCCAAGTCAGGATGGTGTTAACTTAAAGGGGAACTTGTATGATGGTGTTCCCCCAAATCTGCTGTCGTTGTGCTTTGAAGTAATGGAGGTTATGGTTTGGAAGAAGCTGAAGGAATCTCAGTGAACCACCATAGCTCATCTTTTAGATAGTACACAGTGCTGCCAATACGCACGAAAGGTGGGTGTGAATGTTTAAGATGGTGGATAAGCTAAGGTGGAAATCAAGCAGTTGCTTTGTTGTGGATGCCATTGAATTGTCAACATAGTTGGAACTGCACTGGTTCAGGCCTGTAGGAAGTATTCTATTGTAGTCATAATTCCATCTTGTAGATAGTAGAAAGGGTCTGGGGAGTTAGCATGTGAGTTATAGAGTCATAGAGGTGTACAGCATGGAAACAGACCTTTCAGTCCAACCTGTCCATGCCGACCAGATATCCCAATCTAATCTAGTCCCACCTGCCAGCACCTGGCCCTTATCCCTCCAAATCCTTCCTATTCATATACCGATCCAAATGCCTCTTAAATGTTGCAATTGTACCAGCCTCCACCACTTCCTCTGGCAGCTCATTTCATACCCGTACCACCCTCTGTGTGAAAATGTTGCCCCTTAGGTCTCTTTCATAGTTAACTGATAACAAGTATTCAGTCTCTAACCTGCTCATTCAACCAAGTTTCTGGATGATGGCAGAACCACAATTAGGGAATTCAGCAATGGGAATACCATTGAATGTCAAGGGAAAGCACTGAATTTGTCTCTATAAGGGGCAAGAAATTTTTAGAGCAATAAATATATGTAATTTATGTAATTACTGTTTTATAAGTTGTTGCATTTTTTTGGAACTTTGGGAAAAAAGATCTAAACAATAGCACTTTAAAACACTTTTAGTGGTCGGCACGGTGGCACAGTGGTTAGCACTGCTGCCTCGCAGCGCCAGAGACCCGGGTTGAATTCCCGACTCAGGCGACTGACTGTGTGGAGTTTGCAGGTTCTCCCCGTGTCTGCGTGGGTTTCCTCCGGGTGCTCCGGTTTCCTCCCACAGTCCAAAGATGTGCAGGTTAGGTGAATTGGCCATACTAAATTGCCCCTAGTGTTAGGTAAGGGGTAAATGTAGGGGTATGGGTGGGTTTCGCTTCGGCGGGTCGGTGTGGACTTGTTGGGCCGAAGGGCCTGTTTCCACCCTGTAATCTAATGTAATGTAATGTAAAAAGGAGGAAGAGAGACATAGGTTGTGACCACAGTGAAGTGAATCAAATGGAAAAATAAACCTGCACTGCTGTCTGATTCAGCAGTGAATTTTCCAGCTGACTGCCTCGGCTGTTTGATTTTAAGTATCTCTGGACATCAGAATTGGTTCTAAGAAAAATGAACAAATAGCAAAATTCACAGCTGACCTTGGAGAAACTTATGTGGGGGAGCTCACAGCAGGAGAGCAGTTAAATGTCTAGTTTTAAAGTATAACCTTACTTTTTATTTTGTAAATTTAGAATAGTGAGTAAAATGGGTCCTTTTTTGATTATATGTTTTTATTGAGATCTGTCTTTTAAACTTTAAAAAATATAAAAACATAGATACTAAGTTAGTCTGGAGCAGTGTTTTTTAGCACAGCAAGACTATGCTATTTTTTGTGTATGAAGATTGTTAAGATGCAAAAATGGCCTTTAGTAGAGTGATGTGCTCTTCTTATTGCATATGGGAGATTAGGGATAATTTCCACGTTACTGATGATTATGTCTACAGCAAGTGTGTTTGGTTGCAAATCCTACTGGATGATATGGACCGGCTGAAGTGGTAATGAAGAGTTTACAGGATTTAGGAGGGGTGATGGATGGCAGTTGCAAGAAGAGAGATAACCTGAAGATACAGTCAGGAAGATGGCTTACCTCCAGGAAAGATAGGATAGGGAGAAAGGTAGTGCAGAAGTCTCCTGTGGCTATCCCAGGAAAATGTGGGGGTGATGGACTCCCAGGGGAATGTAACACGAACAGCCAGGGTTCTGGTATGGAGACTGTGATTGTGATAGGGGACTCTTTAGTCAAAGGCACAGATAGGCGTTTCTGCAGCTGACAGTGAGAAATCAGATGATGTGCTACCTCACTGGTGCCCAGATTAAGGATATATCGGAAAGGGTGCAGAATATTCTCAAAGGGGAGAGGGACTAGAAAAGGTCAATGTACACATTAGAACTAATGACATATGAAGAGATAAGGATGAAATTCTGAGGAGAGAATATAAGCAGATAGGAAGGAATTTGAAAAGGAGGTCCTCGAGGGTAGTAATATCTGGATTACTCCCGGTGTCACAAACTAGTGAGGATAGAAATATGAGGACAGAGTAAATGAATGCGTGGCTGAGGAGCTGGTGCAGGGGAGAAGGGTTCACATTTTTCGATCATTGGAATCTCTTCTGGAAAAGAAGTGACTGGTATAAGAAGGATGGATTGCACCTGAATTGGAAGGGGACTAATATACTAATGGGGAGATTTGCTAGGGCTGCTCAGGATGATTTAAACTAGCATGGAGGGGTGGGGGTGGAACCCAGGGAGATAATCAGGAAAGAGATCAGTCTGAGACTAGTGTAGTTGGGAAAAGGAGCAAGTTAAACAGTCAGGGCAGGTAGGAACAAAGCAGAGACTCAGATTGGACTGATCAATTAAACTGCATTTATTTCAATGCCAGAGGCCTAACAGGTAAGGCAGATGAACTCAAGGCATGATTGGGAATATGGAAGTGGTTCACTAGGTTGATTCTGGAGTTGAAAAGGTTGGCTTATGATGAAAGATAGAGTAGACTGAGACTATATTCATTGGGAAATCTGGAGGGCAAAAAAGGGAGCTTTGGCAAATGGGGTTAAGAGAATCCAAAGAGATTCTATAATACATAAAGGACAAAAAGGTAATTAAGGAAGGAATACTGCCTGTTAAAGATTAGCCAATGTGTGGAACCTCAGGAGATGCGGGAGATATTAAATGAGTATTTTGTATCGGTGTTCACTGTGGAAAAGGATATGGAAGACATAGAACATGGGGAAATAAATAATGTCTCAGGCGACTGACTGTGTGGAGTTTGCACATTCTCCCCGTGTCTGCGTAGGTTTCCTCCGGGTACTCCGGTTTCCTCCCACAGTCCAAAGTTGTGCAGGTCAGGTGAACTGGCCATGCTAAATTGCCCATAGTGTTAGGTAAGGGGTAAATGTAGAGGTATGGGTGGGTTGCGCTTCGGCGGGTCGGTGTGGACATGTTGGGCCGAAGGGCCTGTTTCCACACTGTAATGTAATCTAAAAAACATCTTGAAAAATGTCCATAACATAGAGGAAGAGGTGCTGGACATCTTAAAAATCATAAAGATAGATAAATCCTTGGGAGAAAGTGAGGACTGCAGATGCTGGAGATCAGAGCTGAAAATGTGTTGCTGGAAAGACCTGCTGTGCTTTTCCAGCAACACATTTTCAACCCAGGATAAATCCTTGGGACCTGATCAGGTGTATCCTAAAACTCTATGGGAAGCGAAGGAAGATATTACTGAACCCCTTGCTGAGATACTTTTATCATCGATAGTCACAGGTGAGGTGCCAGCAGACTGGAGATTGGCTAATGTGGTGCCACTATTTAAGAAAGGTGGTAAGGAAAAGCCAAGGAACTATAGACTGGTGAGCCTGACATTGATGGTGGGTGAGTTGTTGGAGGGAATCCTGAGGGACAGGATGTACATATATTTGGAAAGTCAAGAACTGATTAGGAATAGTCAAGATGGCTTTTTTTTTAATGGAATACCCACTGCATGGAAACAAGCCCACACCAACCCTCTGATGAGCTTCCTACCCAGACCCATCCTCCTAGCCTATTCTTGTAATCCTGCATTTCCCAAGGTTAACACACCTAACCTACACATCCCTAAACAACACGGGTAATTTAGCATGGCCAATCCACCTAGCTTGCACACCTTTAGATTGTGGGAGGAAACCAGAGCAACCTGGGGGAAACCCACGCAGACACAGGAAAAATGTGCAAACTCCACACAGAGAGTCACCTGAGGCTGAAATCAAACCTGGGTCCCTGGCATTGTGAGGCAGCAGTGCTAACCACTGAGCTGCCATGCCTGCAAAATTGTGTCTCACTAATTTGAGTGAGTTTTTTGAAGAAGCAACAAAGAGGATTTATGCAGGCAGAGCGGTGGATGTGATCTATATGGACTTCAGTAAGGCATTCAACAAGGTTCCTCATGGTAGACTGGTTCACAAGGCTAGATTTCATGGAAAGTAGGGTGAAATGCCATTTGGATACAGAACTGGCTTGAAGGGAGAAGACAGAGGGCAGTGGTGGAGGGTGGCTTTTCAAACTCAAGGTCTGAGACCAACGATATGCCACAATGGTCAGTGCTGGATCCATTACTTTTCGTCATTTATATAAATAATTTGGATGTGAACATAGGAGGTATAGTAGTAAGTTTGCAGATGACACCCAAAGTTGGAGGTGTAGTGGACAGCGAAGAAGGTAACCTCAGAGTACCACGGGATCTTGATCAGATGGGCCATTGGGCCAAGGAGTGGCAGATGGAGTTTAGTTTTGATAAATGTGAGGAGCTGCATTTTGGAAAAGCAAATCAGGGCAGGGCTTACACACGTAACAGTAAGGCCCTAGTGAATATTATTGAACAAAAAGACCATGGAGTCACAGGTTCATAGTTCCTTGAAATTGGAGTCACAGGTAGATAGGACAGTGAAGAAGGCATTTGGTATGCTTGCGTTTATTGGTCAACGCATTGAGTATTGGGGTTAGGAGGTCATGTTGCAGCAGAACAGGACATTGGTTAGGCTACGTTTGGAATACTGCATGCAATTCTGGTCTCCAGAATTATAGGAAGGATGTTGTGAAACTTGAAAGGTTTCAAAAAAGATTTACAAAGTTGTTGCCAGGGTTGGAGGGTTTGATCTATAGGGAGAGGCTGAATAGGCTGGGGTTATTTTCTCTGGAAAGTTGGAGGCTGAGAGGTGACCATTTGGAGGTTTATAAAATCATGAGGGGCATGGATCGGGGAAGTAGACAATGTCTTTTCCCTGGGGTGGGGGAGTCCAAAAAGTAGAGGGTGTAGATTTAAGGTGAGAGGGGAAAGATTTAAAAGGGACCTAAGGCTCAACGTTTTCACACAGAGGGTGGTGAGTGTATGGAATGAGCTGCCAGAGGAAGTGGTAGAGGCTGATATAATTACAACATTTAGAAGACATTTGGATGGGTATATGGGTATAGGACGGGTTTAGAGGGTATGGGCCAAATGCTGGCAAATGGGACCAGAATAATCATGAGGCAAATGGGACCAGAATAATGAATAATCATCCATTCCCGCCTCAGACGACTGACTGTGTGGAGTTTGCACGTTCTCCCCGTGTCTGCGTGGGTTTCCTCCGGGTGCTCCGGTTTCCTCCCACAGTCCAAAGATGTGCAGGTCAGGTGAATTGGCCATGCTAAATTGCCCGTAGTGTTAGGTAAGGGGTAAATGTAGGGGTATGGGTGGGTTGCGCTTCGACGGATCGGTGTGGACTTGTTGGGCCGAAGGGCCTGTTTCCACGCTGTAATGTAATCTAATCTAATGTAATCTAATCTAATCTAATGTAATGTAATTCAGGATATCTGGTCAGCATGGATGAGTTGGACCAAGGGATCTGTTTCCATGCTGTACAGGTCTATAACTCTATGAGTGTAGGTGTGCTGGGCAAGTAATCTGGGGGAGACTTGGAATGAGCTGTTGGAAATGCAAAGGGAAAATATCATTGAATTTCAATTTGCATTCAGCACAGATATTCTTGGAAAAATGAAGATCTTAAGTACCATACTCAAGTAGATCTCAGATGTTTTCCATATAGATTTAAAACAATTTGAATCTAAATTATCTACCCCAGCCTACCATTTCTTTAAAGTTTTAAACAGAGTCATGTTATTGTACTCCTTTGCTGTATCTCCAAATTATATTGTACAATTTTTTTTAATCATCCTGAGGTTATTACCTTCTGGATTAATTCCACCTTCAGCTTCCTGTTTATTTTCATCTTGCGACTGATCTTGGTTGATGTGATCAGTGACCTCCATTGTCCTGTCCTTATGGCTTTCTTTGCCTGTGCGGATTTCCTGTGTTTCTAAATTCATGCAAAGTAGGTAACAGTGTCAACGGTGTAAATACTGGTGTCAGGTAATTACACACATGAAAATCAATTAAGGATATACAAGGTTGGATTTGCAGCATTAACATAGAAGGAAACCTGTGGGATATATTGGGGTGAAGTATTCCTTTGTCAATCTTTTCCCCTTTTTACACCTTGTTTTTCCCCCCAAGAGAGACTGTTTCACCTTCTCCAGCTGATGTCCCACACTGTCATGACCTGCTGATGGAGGATGTCCCAACAAACTGCTGAGCTCTCTTGCTCAGTGCTCTCCAACACCATCATCATCTGCTGCTGGAGGGTCCATCACACACAAGTTTGGTAAATGAAGCAGTTAAGAAGGATTTTAAGAGTTAGGTAGAGCAGAGAGAAATATGTCAAAAATATTAGACCTTAGGATCTAGGCAACTGAAGGCAGAACCATCAGTGGTAGATCAATTTCCTAGGTTTTTGCAAGATTCCAAGATGGATAGAAGGTGGAGCTCTAAAACGGACAAGAGAGAGCTAACAATACAGGGTGCATTGTCACAATGGGAGGAAGTGGAAACAGGTTTGAAAATTACCAGGCCTGGAGCCAAAAGTAAGCAATGGGGTAATGGGCAAACACACATTGGTATGAGTTATGGACTAGTGCAGATTTTGTATGAGCTTACATTTCAAGAGGGTGGAAGATGGGAAGCTGGATGAAAGTACAAGAGAATAGTCAACCCTACGAGTGACAAAAGCATGGATGAGTGTTTTAGTAGCAAACAAATTGACATAGAGAAATATTTGGACAATATTTCAGACATAGAGGTTGGTAGCCTTGGTGATGAAGTGCATGTTTGGAAAGCTTATCGTGATGTCGACTTGAGACAGTTATCAGAGAGAGGAATGGAGGTGATGTCTAGGGAATCAAACCTTCTCAATATTTAGTTGGGGAAAATTTCTGCTCCTCTAGTACTGACCAATCAATGTGACAAAGTGGTAAAAGTAGTTCTTCCATGAAGTTGCTGTAGACAAAAACAACTGGAGAAGGATAATGATAGATCCTTAGGAAACTCGAGATAACAGTATAGGAGCATGAAGAAGTAGGTGACTCCCTAGCTACAAATGGACAGATATAAATGAAACCAAGTGACCTCAGTCCCACACAGTTGGTTGAGCGAGCACAGGGAGATAGTGTGTCCAATCCTGACAAAGGCAGCCGGCAAATCAGGGAAGAGGAGAGATTGTTTACCCTTGTCACAATCACACTGGAAATCCTTGTGACTCAACCTCCATGCCAAAGATATCTATGAAAGTCTTGCACATGTTTCTGGAGGTGAAAATGAAGAAGGGGGTGATGGTTTAAACAGACATTTTGCAGTGACAGGAACCCACAGGTTATCTTTGAATTTTAGGGTGTTCCTAAAATACAGTCTACACAGTGCAAGAGAAAGCAGGATCACCTAGTGCTCTGTATGGTCCAACCACACCAGGTAGTGAATTGTTAAACCAAGTGTCCATCAGGCCTTCGAATTAAAGAAACTGAGGTAAGAGGCTTGTTACAGATCGGGCATGGTTGGTTTCAATCGAGCCAAAGACATCTCAGCTCGAGCTGTAGGTATGACTGAGAAGATCTGCACGTTCAGAAATGTCATGATGAATAGATGGTCAAAAGCTAAGCAGTGGGAATTTGATAACACTACTGCAAGTGAGTTGAAATAGATACAGTAAGGTTGAAAGAGGGCTTGTGAGTTGAGAATGATACAAGGAAATGATCAGTGATAGCATTATTTACAGCTGAGAAGATGGGAGTAGCGACAGTAAGGGTGAATGTGTGTTAGGGTAGTTTATATGAAGGTGAAAGTGTGAGTATAGATTGGCAGTGAACTCAGAAAAGGGAGAGACCATAATAAATTGAAATAATAGTTCAAATCACCAAAGATGAGAAGTTGTTCAAGGGAGAAGTTGAGGGAAGAAAATAATCATGATGTCCTTGAGAAATATGGTATGTTCGAAAATTGGAAACCATAGAATGGGGATTTTAAATAAGAATTGAGTGGGGTGGAAAAAGATATTTACAAGTGGTGAACCTGCCAGAATTAGTTACCACAAGGACTACACTGCCAGCAGATGGCGGTGGAGAACATCGACAGTTTGAGAAGCTTCATTAACGGGAAGTTGTCATCCTCAGTCGGGATTCCATCAAAACCATGATGTCAATAATATCATTCACAAAGTGCTTATGCAGGTAAGGCCATTTGGAGTCAAGCAGTTGTAGCTAATCTGCTTAAAAGGGTCTAAAGTGTCAGTGCTGGGAGTGGGTGGGGAATTAGATTGGCAGGTTAAACCCCATTTGGTAGAGCCCTATGTGGGGGAGCTCACAGCAGGGAAGCAGCTAAGTGGCTCTTTAAAGTGTAACCTTACTGTTTGTTTATGTAAATCTACATTACTGAGTAGAGTGAGTTCTATTTTGATTTTACGTTATTAAAGTTTTAAAATAATGAAAATAGGTAAGAGGTTATCTTGGAGCAGTGTTTTTTAGAGCAGTATGACTGAGCTATTTTTCTGGGTCTGAAGATTGTTGAGGTACACAGATGGCCTTCAGTGGAGTGATGTGCTCTTCCTGTCAGATGTGGGAGATTAGGCAGAGTTTCCATGTTACTGATGAGTATGTCTGCAGTTAGTGTACATGGTCGCACGTCCTATTGCATTGCATGGATTGGTTGGAGCGGCAGTTTGAGGCAATGAGGAATTTATCAGAGCTGGGGGATGAAATGATGGCGACTGGAGGATGAGAGAAAAACCAAAGAAAAGTCAGGTAGATGGGTTGCCTGCAAGAAAGGTAGGCGAGGAAGATAGGTAGTGTAGGAGAGTCCAGTTCCTGTTTGGATGAAAGGCAAGACCAGTATGTGTAGGGAATTTCGGATGACGTGAGAAATTGAGGTTTTGGTCAAGAATAAGAAGGAAGCATATGTCAAGCATAGACAACAGAGATCTACTAAATCCCTCAAAGATTATAAAGGCAGGAGAGAAAACTTATGAGAGGAAATCTGGAGGGGAAAGTGGAGACATGAGACAGCTTTGGCAAATTGAGTTAAGGAGAATCCAAAGCGATTCTACAAAATATGAAGGACAAAAGAGTAACTAAGGAGAGAACAGGGCCCCTGAAAAATCAGCAAGGCCAGCTATGTCTGGAACTGCAAGAGATGAGGGAGATATTAAATGAGTCTTTTACTGTAGAGAAGGATATGAAGGATAGAGAAAATGGGGATATAAATATTGAAAATTCTTGAAAAATGTCCATAATACAGAGGAGGTGGTGCTAGACATCTTAAAACGCACAAAGGTGAATAAATCCCCAAGGCCTGGTCAGGTGTACCTGAGAATTCTGTGGGAATTTATGGAAGTGATTGCAGGGTCCCTTCCTGAGATATTTGTATCATCGATAGTCACAGGTGAGGTGACGGAAGACAGGAGGTTGGCAAACCTGGTGCCACTATTTAAGAAGGGTGGTCAGGAGAAACCATGGAGCTATTGACATTGAGCCTGACATTGGTGGTGGGCAAGGTGTTGGAGGGAAACCTGAGGGACAGGATTTACATGAATTTGGAAAGGCAAAGATTGATTAGGGATAGTCAGCATGGCTTTGTGCGTGGGAAATCATATCTCCCTAACTTCGTGCAATTTTCTGAAGAAATAACAAAGAGGATTGATGACGGTGGTGCACGTGATCTGTATGGATTTCAATTAGGCGCTTGACAAGGTTCCTCATGGTAGAATGATTAGCAGGATTAGATGACATGGAATACAGGGAGAACTAGCCATTTGGATACAGAACTGGCTTGACAAATGAAGATAGAGGGTGGTGTGGAGGGTTGCGTTTCAGACTGTAGGCCTGTGATCAACGATGTACCACAAGGTTTAATGCTGGGTCCACTACTTTTCGTTATTTTTAAAATTACTTGCATGTGAACACAGGAGGTATGGTTAGTAAGTTTGCAGATGGCACCAAAATTGAAGGTGTAGTGGACAGCGAAGAAGGTTACCTCATAGTACAGTAGGACATTGATCAGATAGGCCAATGGGCCAAGGAGTGGCAGATGGAATGTAATTCAGACAAATGCGGAGTGCTACATTTTGAAAAGGCAAATCAGGGCAGGACCTCTACACTTAATGGTAAGGTCCTGAGGAACGTTGCTGAACAAACAGACCTTGGAATCACAGATTCATAGTTCCCTGAAAGTGGAATCCCACAAGACAGGATAGTGAAGAAGGCATTTGGTATGCTTGCCTTTATGATCAGTACATAGTACAGGAGTTGGGAGGTCATGCTTTAGCTGTATTTTTGAGATCACCTTTGGAATATTGCATTCAAATCTGATCTAACTCTTGTATGGGAAGTATTTTGTGAAACCTGAAAGGGTTAAGAAAAGATTTATAAGGATGTTGTTGGGATTGGAGGCTTTTTAGCAAAAGGGAAAGGCTGAAGAGGCTGGGGCTATTTTCCCTGGAGTGTCGGAGGGTGAGAGGTGACCTTCTAAAGGTTTATAAAATCATGAGGGGCGATGTTGGTACCCCACTTTGTCTGGGTCCTGGGCAGAGCTCAGTAGACTCAGACCTACTGGGTCGCTGTCATCTTGAATCCACTAATGCGCTTTTAACAAAAGAGCAGAAGTTAGTTATAACTGAAAGGAAAATAAAACCAAGCTTTTAATTTTTTTTAAAGATTCTGTCAAAAGATAGCTGAAAGAAATATGCAACCCTTTTTCAAGCAATATCCTTCACAGACACTGAACTCCAGGGAAGTATCACTCCTACAATCCCTTTAAAACTTAAAAACTAACTTGACAAAGATGCAAATTAAGCCTTTAGGTGTCTTTGTGCTTATTCACTTTATGTCATTCTCTCCATCCTTCTCGAAGACACAGGGACAGGTTAACTGACGGACTTTGCTCTGACCTCACTACTTGTTGCTGCAAAATTGCTCAAGATTTAATTCCCGCTCAGATGGCCTGAATGTATTCATTGATAAAAAAAAGACTGTTCTGCTGGAATGGATCTTTTCTTATGGACTCAGTCTGCTCAACCTTCAGTCCCCACTAAATGCTTTAGATTACTTAGTGTGGAAACAGGCACTTCGGCCCAACAAGTCCACACCGACCCGCCGAAGAGCAACCCACCCAGACCCATTCCCCTACATTTACCCCTTCACATAACACTACAGGCAATTTAGCATGGCCAATTCACCTAACCTGCACATCTTTGGATTGTGGGTGGAAACCACAGCATCCTGAGGAAACCCACACAGACACACAGAGAATGTGTAAATTCCACACAGACAGTTGCCTGAGGCGGGAATTGAACCCAGGTCTCTGGCCGCACCGTGCCGCCCACTTTCCCTCACTATATCCTTCCTTCCCATTTGAAGTAATTTTGCTTCTAATCAGTAAGGCTCCTCCACAGCCTCTGTCATTTTTCTGTCTGTTCTGTAACTTTATAACCTGGAATATTTCGTTCCCAGTCCTGACCATCACACAGCCATGTCTCAGTCATGGCTCTTACATCATATCTACAATTTGTATCTGTGCCTGCAGCTTGTTTAATTTATTCCTTATTCTCAGTGTATTCATGTAATAAACTCTGATTTGGACCAAACACTATAACCTGTCCCTCAGCACTGATGCTTAAAACAGGTTGCTGGGCGCAGGCCCGAATCGAACCATGGTCTCTGCCCGGTCCTAGTGCAACTCCAGCACTACAGGGAAAAGCAAATGTTGCTGGAGGCCTCCAGAGCGTTGGGGAAGGATCCCCAAGCTATGATATATAAAGGATCGAAAATAATGCTGTTCCAAGACTTGTCTCTGGTTGTAGTACACAAGAGGAAGGCGTTTGACGACGTAAAGAAGCATCTGAGGGATTTAAATATTCAGTATTCCATACGATACCCCAGCAACGCTGTGCTTCAGTCACGGAGGGTCTGTGTATAACTTCAGATCGCCGGAAAAAGCAAAAGAATTTTTGGATGCTCTCAAATAGTATGGAGGACTTGAACTATATGAACAATTATTTATTTTTACCCCATTTTTCCTCCTCCTTTCCCCTTTCTCTTTTACATCTTTCCTGGGTGGTGGGGGGGGGTCCTTTAACTCTTATTTAGAACTTGCTGGGTTTATCTGGTCATTGGGGGATATTTTTGAGTTTTCCTTTAATATTTGCTGGGATTGTAATTTTATATAATTTTATATATTTTATTTCATGTTGCTGCTTTGTCAAGAATGCCTAGGGTAATAATATGGAGGGGGCGGGTTGGTTGCATGCTTTTAATTTCTTGGTTATAAGACATTGATATTTGTTTATCTTACTTTGTGATATCTGGGCCTGGGGCATGGATCTAGCTGGAAGGAGTCATGGTGGGATTATTGGACGGTAGGAGTGCTCCCTGTGGAGAAGGGGGAAAGTCTCCTTTTAGTTATATCCTATTATTTCTTAGGAGTAGTTCTTAGTAGTTTTGATTTAGTTGTTTCAAAGGTTGTATTTTTAAATTTATGTGAATTGTTTACAGTCTCTACTCAATACTTTTTGTGCAGGGTTCAGGGGGTGGGGGGGGGGGGGGTCTCAGATTTTCTTGAATGATCATGGCTAGCCATTCATTTAAATGGTGCACCTGGAATGTGAAAGAGAGCCACTCACCAATTCAAAGGAAAAAAATACTATCAAGAGTTAAAAAAGAGAGAGGGTTGATGTAGCCCTTTTACAGGAGACACATTTAATTGATAAGGAGCATTCGAAGCTGTAGCAGGGAGGATTTGGTCAGGTGTTTATTTCGTCTTTCAATTTGAAAAGTAGGGGAGTGGCCACTCTTATCCGGAAGAATCTTCCGTTCCAAATGTTAAGGCAGTTAAAACATGAGTCCGGATAGTTCATAATACTTAAAGCTCTAGTATATGGTGAGGAGAATGGGATTTTGAATGTATATTGCCCCCTGGCACATCCTTTTAAATTCATAACAGATGTGCTCTCCAGGTTTATAGCCCTTGGGGTGCATCACATAATTATAGGGGGAGATTTAATTGTATTATCGATCCCAAGGTGGACAGGATACCTAGGAGCTCTGAGATCTAGGCAGTTGGCTGATCTGAATAGGGAATTGGGGCTGTAGATGTGTGGACGTGTCTTCACCCGGTGGGTGGAGATTTTATTTTTATTCTAACCCGTACAAGTGCCATATCAGAATCGATATGTTTTTTGTCCCTGCGACCTTTCTGAATTTGATATTGTCCTGTAAAATAGGAAAGATAGCTATTTCCGACCATGCAGCAGTGTATATGGAGGTCAAAACTAGTGGTGACAAGATAGGCTCCCGACATTGGCGTATGGACCTTTTGCTATTGAAGGATAGTAAATTCATAAAATACTTCTCGCAGGAATTTAAAGCTTTCTGGGACATTAACTCAGGTACAGCCAGTGACCCATCGGTGATGTGGGGGACTCCTAAGGCATAAGCGTGTGGCTTGATTATCTCATATTCTGTGTCCTGAAAACGACAGAGGGGAGACCAACAGCGTCTGCTTGAGGCTTGCCTGTTGTATGTTGATAGGTCATCTATTACTAAATTACTAAAGAGAATGAGTGCTTTGATCCAATGATCTTCATTAGAAGAGGTGAAATGTCCTCACCTTAAAAATTAATTTTGTTCCTCACCACAGATTTAACCTTACCTGCTGAATTTTCTGGACTGTCCTGTGGTTATTTTGGGTTTCCAGCATCTGTAATCATTTTCTTTTGTGTTTGTAATAATTTTATCCATTATTGACAATGCTTTCCATCACACAAATACTTCCTCAAGTACATGGTGTTGGATTCTATTCTGTGATACTATGCAAAGCTTTGAGACTAGGAATAGTTTGCAAGTTCCTTTCCAATTGAAGTGCACCCTGAGATTATTTGGAATCTTATTGTAATAGAATATATGACTGAGTACACAAGTCAGAATGGAAGTTATGTTTTTGGCATGAATACTTACTTCTTCTGGAGGAAGTAACTGCTTGACCGATATTGTTTTCATTTTTCTTCGGTGTTGATTGTCCTTTAATAACAATGCAAAAAATGTACATGAGCGAGCTGCCGAAGATTCGAATTTTTCTGAATGTGACGTTATTACAAGCAAACCATTCAAAACTATTCTTGAAGTTCCCTCTATGATGAAGTTCTGATAACATTTCAACAAAACATTTATCTCAAGTCTTTCACCGCTCATTATAATGTTGCAGAACCAAACATTGAAGTGTTGTAAATATTAAAGTGAAACCTTTAATATAATTGTTATTACTAATTAGATTGCCACTGTTCAATTATGTTTAATTTGTTAATGTATTAATCTGTTAAAATTAATTTAATTCCTCACTACAGATTTAACCTTATCTGCTGAGTGTTTCTGGACTGTCTTGTTTTTATTTTAGGTTTACAGCATTTTCTTTTGTATTTGAAATAATTTTGTTCGTTATTTACAATAACACAAATATTTCCCAAGTACATTTGCAATTCTGACATAGTCCTATATACTATTCTGTGATACAGCACAAAGCTTTGAGGCTGGGAAAAGTTTGAAAATTCCTTTACAATTGAAGAGCACGTGAGATGACTTGGAATCTAATTGTAGGAGAATGTAGGACTGAATACTTGAGTAAGGATGGAAGTTGTGTTTTTGGCATTAATACTTACTTCGTTCAATAACAGCAACCCTCTGCTTTACTGGTATTAGAGGACAATTTTCACTTTCTTCAGGTGATGGTGGTCCTTTAATAACAATGGAGAATATTGATATTAGTGAGCTGACAAAGATTTGCATTCTAAATGTGATAGTTTGAGAAGCAAACCATTCTACATTATTGTTGAATTTCCTTCTGCAATGAAATTTTGATAACATTCCAACAAAACATTTGTCTCAAGTCTTTCACTGGTGAAGTATAATATAGCAGAACCAAACATTGAAGTATTGTAAATATTAAAGCGAAACCTTTTATCTAATTGCTATTGTTAATTTATTTGCCACTGTTCAATGATGTTTAATTTGTTTTAATTGTACACAATTGCAGAATCAAAACATGTGGCACTGGAAAAACACAGCCGGTCAGACAGCATCCGAGGAGCAGGAGAAGCAACATTTTGAGCATAACCTCTTCATCAGGAATGTGGTGAGGTCCAAGAGGGCTGAGAGATAAATGGGAGGGGGATGGCTCTGGGGGAAGATGGCTCAGAATGCAGTAGGTGGATGGCAGTGGGGGATGATGGTGATAGATCGGAGTGGAGAGGGCAGTGGATAGGTGGGAAGCAAGATGGAGAGGTAGGACAGTGTAAGAGGGCAGTGCCGACTCGGCGGACATGCAAGTCCTGGGCCTGCTCCACCACCAAATCCTAGAAACATGATGCCTGGAGGATGAACACCTCATCTTCAGCCTTGGAACACTGCAACCATATGGAATCAATGTTGACTTCACACGTTTCCTCATCTCCCGCACCACCCACCCCTCCCCCCAACCATCCCCCCACCTTATCCCAGATCCACTCCCTGAACTTGGCAACTCAGTCGTAAATTGCCTACCTGTCCATCTTCCTTCCACCTATCCGCTCCACCCTGCACTCCAACCTATCACAATTACACCCCACCTTCATCCACCTATAGCCTTCCTGGCTACCTTTCCCCAGCGCCATCCACCTCTCATTTATATCTCAGCCCACTTGAAACCCCGCCCCCACATTCTTGATGAAGAGTTTATGTTCGAAATGTCAACTTTCCTGCTCCTTGGATGTTGTCTGACTGGCTGTGCTTTTCCAGTGCCACACCTTTGACTCTGATCTCCAGCATCGGCAGTCCTCACTTTCTCCAAAATTGCAGGATCACAGCTGAAAGTAATAATCTTTAAGCAACAATAATAACAGCAGAGGCCATATGTGGCAGAGACAATTACTGTAGTTTCCACAATTGATATAGATATTTATAATGAAAGAGGTAAAGGACTATAGCAACATTCACCGGAGTTAGTCCAGTAAATGTGATTGAAAATAATTGTCAGGAACTAAATTAATATGTACAGGAATTTTGGTTCCTTCAAGAAAACCATTCTTTTCCCATCATTGTGAATAATATCCTCAGGTTGAAGAGAAGCAAAAAATAACTCCTTCAACAGACCCCGTTAGCTTGACTGCCTGTTATTATGATTATTATTAATATTATTATTATGCAAAAGATTATGCAAGAATTCCAACATTGCATTCCAGTAACTTTCAAAGTTTATTAGATGACTGTAAAGTGTTAAATGACTGTAAAAAGTGTCATAAATAAATCAATAAAGAAACTGGGAGCAGAACATTCGGAGATGGCTGAGGTATTAGTTTTGGGGAACAAAATGTCTACCAAAAAAGAAAGGCGACTGACCAGAAGCTAGAAGTGAAATGAAGGACGGATGGACTACATCCAACAGTTCTGAAGGTGCAAGTTGAAAAGACTGTAATGGTATTGGTGATGATCTTTCAGGAATCACTGCAATCATCACAGATATTCTTGGAATGATGAAATCTTGAAGATCTTACATACCACACACAAGTACATTTGAGAGACTTTTTCCATATAAAGTTACAGTAATTTGAACTTAAAGTATCTCCCCCGGAATATCTTTCCTTTTAAGTTGTAAATAGAGTCATGTTACTGTACTCCTTTCCTCTGTCTCCAATTTTTTCTCAATTGTCCTGCGATTATTACCTTCTTGATTAATTCCACCTTCAGCTCCCTGGTTATGTTCATCTTGCAACTGATCTTGAGTGATGCGATCAGTGACCTGCATTGTCCTGTCCTCATGGCTGTCTTTGCCTGTGTGGATTTTCTGTGTTTCTACATTCATGCAAAGTAAATAACAGTGTCAACAGTGTAAACCTCAGACTGGAGAAGGAGGACCAGTAATCGTGCTGTTGGCTAATGTCCAAAGATTATACATGCACAGCAGCCTAAAATACAACTTGTAAAACAGTTGTGAAACACTGCTAAAATACATATCTATGCTTTTGTCATTTGTAGGGTTGAGGGTTGGTTTTAATGGAACCAAAGACGTCAAACGTCGAACTGTGGGTATGGCTGAGAAGATCAGCACGTTCAGAAATGTCATGATGAATGGATGGTCAAAAGCTAAGCAGTGGGAATTTGATAACACTACTGCAAGTGACTTGAGATAGACACAGTAAGGTTGAAAGAGGGATTGTGAATTGAGAATAATAAAAGGAAATGATCAGTGATGGCATTATTTACAGCTGAGAAGATGGGAGTAGCGACAGTAAGGGTGAATGTGTGTTCGGGTAGTTTATATCAAGGCAAAAGTGTGAGATTGGCAGTGAACTCAGAAAAGGGACAGACCATAATAAATTGAAATAATAGTTCAAATCACCAAAGATGAGAAGTTGCTTCAGGGAGAAGCTGAGAGAAGAAAACAATCATGATGTCCTTGAGAAATATGGTATGTTCAAAAATTGGAAACCATAGAAAGGGGATTTTAAATAAGAATTGAGAGGGGTGGAAAAAGATATTTACAATTGGTGAACCTGCCAGTTAGTTAATACAAGGACTACACTGCCACCAGATGGCGGTGGAGAACACAAACAATTTGAGAAGCTTCATTAACGGGAAGTTGTCATCCTCAATTTGGTTTCCACCAAAAACATGATGTCAATAATATCATTCACAAAGTACTTATGGATGTAAGGCCATTTGGAGAGACAGGCTAAACCCCATTCGGTAGAGACTTGTGTGGGGGCTCACAGGGAAGCAGCTAAGTGGCTCTTTAAAGTGTAACCTTACTGTTTATGTAAACCTACATTAGTGAGTAGAGTGAGTTCTGTTTTGATTTTGTTATTATTGAAATCCGTCACTTGATTAAACTTTTAAGGTAATGAAAATAGGTGCTAAGTTATCCTGGAGCAGTGTTTTTTAGAGCAGTATGACTGAGCTATTTTTCTGGGTCTGAAGATTGTTGAGGTTCACAGATGGCCTTCAGTGGAGTGATGTGCTCTTCCTGTTGGATGTGGGAGATTAGCGAGAGTTTCCATGTTACTGATGAGTGTGTCTGCAGCAAGTGTGTATGGTAGCAAGTCCTATTGTATTGCATGGATTGGTTCGAGCGGCAGTTAGACGCAGTGAGGAATTTGTTGGAGTTGGGGGATGAAATGGATGGCCATTGGAGGAAATGAGTAAAACTGATGATACAGGCAGGTAGATGTGTTGCCTCCAGGAAAGGTAGGAGAGGAAGGCAGGTAGTTCAGAAGAGTCCAGTTCCTGTTCGGGTGAAAGGCAAGACCGGTAGGTGTAGGAATGCTGGATGATGAGGGAAATTGAGGTTTTGGTCAAGAATAGGAAGGAAGCATGTGTCAGGCATAGGCTGCAGAGATCCAGTTAATTCCTCAAATAATATAAGTGCAGTAGAGAAAACGTCTGAGAGGAAATCTGGAGGGGAAAGAGAGGACATGAGAGAGCTTTGGCAAATCGGGTTAATGAGAATCCAAAGAGATTCTCCAAAAATGAAAGACAAAAAAGTAACTAGGGAGAGAATAGGGCCTCCAAGAGATCAGCAATGCCAGCTATGTCTGGAACTGCACGAAATGAGGGAGATACTAAACGAGTCTTTTATTGTGGAGAAGGATATGGGAGATAGAGAACATGGGGTTATAAATATTGAAAAATTTTGAAAAATATCCATATTACAGAGGAGGTGGTGCTAGACATCTTAAAATGCACAAAAGTGGGTAAATCCTCAAGGCCTCACCAGGTGTACGCTAGACTTCTGTGCGCAGCTATGGAAGTGATTGCTGAGATATTTGTATCATCGATAGTCACAGGTGAGGTGACGGAAGATAGGAGGTTGTCAAACCTGGTGCCACTATTTAAGAAAGGTGGTCAGGAAAAGCGAGAGAACTATTGATGGTGAGCTTGATATTGGTGGTGGGCAAGTTGTTGGAGGGAAGCCTGAGGGACAGGATTTACATGTATTTGGAAAGTCAAAGACTGATTAGGGATAGTCAGCATGGCTTTGTGTGTGGGAAATCATGTCTCCCCAATGATGCAATTTTCTGAAGAAGTAACAAAGAGGATTGATGAGGGTGGTGCACATGATCTGTATGGATTTCAGTAAAGCGTTAGACAAGGTTCCTCATGGTAGAATGGTTAGCAAGAATAGATGAAATGGAATATGGTGAGAACTAGCCATTTGGAATCAGAGCTGACTTGAAGATTGAAGACAGAGGGGGGTGGTGGAGGTTGCTTTTCAGACTGGAGGCCTGTGACCAGTGGTGTGCACAAGGATTGATGCTGGGTCCAGTAATTTTTGGCATTTTTGTAAAATTATTTGCATGTGAACATAGGAGTTCTGGTTAGTAAGTTTGCAGATGACACTAAAATTGAATGTAGTGGACAGAGGAGAAGGTTACCTCATAGTACAACAGGCCATCGATAAAATGGGTTGATGGGGTGAGGAGTGTCAGATGGAGTTTAATTTAGACAAATGCATGGTGCTGCATTTTGGAAAGGCAAATCAGGGCAGGACCAACACACTTAATGGTAAGGTCCTGCGGAGTGTTGCTGAACAAACAGACCTTGGAGTCACAGATTCATAGTTCCCTGAAAATAGAATCCCACAAGACAGGATAGTGAAGAAGGTATTTAATATGCATGCCTTTATTGGTCAGTGGAGAGTATAGGAGTTGGGAGGTGATGTTGTGGCTGAATTGTTGTGATCACTTTTGGAATACTGCATTCAATTCTGATCTACCTGTTTTGGGAAGGATTTTGTGAAACTTGAAAGGGTTCAGAAAAGATTTACAAGGATGTGGTTGGGGTCGACGGCTTTTTAGCAATAGGGAAAGGCTGAATAGGCTGGGGCTACTTTCCATGGAGTGTCAGAGGCTGAAGGGTGACCTTCTAAAGGTTTATAAAATCATGAGGGGCATAGATAGAGTGCATAGCCAAGTTGGTGGGCTGGTGGAAACCAAAACTGGAGGGCATCGGTTTAAGGTGAGAGGGGAAAGATTTAAAAGGGACCTAAGAGTCAACTTGTTCACGCAGAGAATGGTGCATGTATGGAATGAGCCTCCAGAGGAGGTTGTGGAAGCTGGTACAATTACAACATTTAAAAGGCATCTGAATAGGTATATGAATAGGAAGGATTAGGAAGGACATGGGCCAAATACTCGCAGATGGGACTAGAACAATTCAGAATATCTGGGCAGTATGGATGTGTTGGACCAAAGGGTCTATTTCCATGTTGTACAGGTCAATAACTCTATGAATGTAGGTGTACTGGGCAAGTAATTTGGGGGAGACTTGGAATGAGCTGTTGGAAATGGGAAAATGCAATTGAATTTCAAGTTGTATTCATCACAGATATTCTTGGAACGATGAAAATCTCGAGCAGCCTAAATACTATACATGAGTAGATCTGAGAGACATTTTCTGTATCAACATCAAATAATTTGCAGCTTGAGTCTTTCTCCCAGACTATCTTCTACCTTTCCTTTAAAGTTCCAAATAGAGTCATGTTATTGTACTCCTTTGCTGTATCTCCAAATTATTTTGTACAATTTTTTTTAATCATCCTGAGGTTATTACCTTCTGGATTAATTCCACCTTCAGCTTCCTGTTTATTTTCATCTTGCGACTGATCTTGGTTGATGTGATCAGTGACCTCCATTGTCCTGTCCTTATGGCTTTCTTTGCCTGTGCGGATTTCCTGTGTTTCTAAATTCATGCAAAGTAGGTAACAGTGTCAACGGTGTAAATACTGGTGTCAGGTAATTACACACATGAAAATCAATTAAGGATACACAAGGTAGGATTTGCAGCATTAACATAGAAGGAAACCTGTGGGATATATTGGGGTGAAGTATTCCTTTGTCAATCTTTTCCCCTTTTTACACCTTGTTTTACCCCAAGAGAGACTCTGTTTCACTTTCTCCAGCTGATGTCCCACACTGTCATGACCTGCTGATGGAGGATGTCCCAACAAACTGCTGAGCTCTCTTGCTCAGTGCTCTCCAACACCATCATCACCTGCTGCTGGAGGGTCCATCACACACAAGTTTGGTAAATGAAGCAGTTAAGAAGCATCCTAAGAGTGAGAAGTAGAGGCAAAGAGAAATATATCAAAACTTTTAGACATTAGGGCTTTGACAACTGAAGGCCCAACCATCAATGGTAGAACAATTTCCCAACAGGTTTTTTCAAGAATCCAAGATGGGAGGAGTGTGGAGCTCTTAAACAGACAGGGAGAGTTAATAATACAGGGAACAATGACACAAGGGCAGGAGATGGAAACAAGCTTGAAAATGACCAGTCCTGGAGCCAAAGGTAAGCAATGGGGTAATGGGCAAACAGACATTGGTATGAGTTAGGACTGGTGCAGATTTTGTATGAGCTTACATTTCAAGAGGGTGGAAGATGGGAAGCTGGATGAAAGTACACTAGAATAGTCAACCCTACAAGTGGCAAAAGCATGGATGAGTGTTTTAATAGCAAACAAACTGACACAGAGAAAGATTTGGACAATGTTTCAAGCATGGAAGTTGATAGCCTTGGTGACGAAGTGCACATTTGGAAAACTTATCTTGATGTCAGCTTGAGACAGTTATCAGAGAGAGGAATGGAGACGTTGTCTTGGAAATTGAGCCTTCCCATTATTTAGTTGAGGCAAATTTCTGCTTCTCTAGTACTGACCAATCAGTGTGACAAAGCAGTAACTGTAGTTGGGTGCAGAGTTGTGGTGGTGAGTTAGAGCTGAGTGAAGAGCCATGATCCATAAGTTGAAATTTTGTACTTGAATGAAGTTGCTGAGGAGCAGCCTGTAGACAAAAAAAAATCAGAAAATGACAAGGATAGATCCTTGGGAAACTCCAGAGATAATAGCATGGAGCATGAACACGTCGGTGACTCTCCAGCAAATTTTTCGCACAGAGGGCGGTGAGTGTACGGAGTGAGCTGTCAGAGGAAGTTGTGGAGACTGGTACAATTACAACACTTAAAAGGTTGAACATATGACCAGGAAGGGTTGAGAGGGACATGGGCCAAATGATGGCAAATGGGACAAGAATAATTCAGGATATCTGGTAGGCATGGATGAGTTGGACCAAATGGTCTGTTTCCATGCTGTAGAGCTCCATAACTCTATGAGTCTAGGTGTGCTGGGCAAGAAATTTGGGAGTCTTCGATTGAGCAGTTGGAAGTGCAAAAGGAAAATGCCATTGAATTTCAAGTTGCATTCATCACATATATTCTTGTAATGATGAAAATCGGGAAGATCTTAAATACCATGCACATTGTCAATTTGAGAGAGTTTTACTTTATGAATTTAAAATAATTCGGACACAAAGCATCTCTACCAGACTTGCTACTATTTTTCCATTAAAGTTTTAAACAGAGTCATGTTACTGTATCCTTTCCTGTATCTCCAAATTATATTGTACAAATTTTTTTAATCGTCCTGAGATTATTACCTTCTTGAGTAATTCCACCTTCGGCTTCCTGGTTATGTTCATCTTGCAACTGATCTTGGATGAGGTGATCGGTGACCTGCATTGTCCTGTCATCTTGGATTACTTCGCCTGTGCGGATTTCCTGTGTTTCTACATTCATGCAAAGTAAATAACAGTATCAACAGTGTAAATCTTAGACTGGAGAAGGAGGACCAGTAATCGTGCTGTTGGCTAATGTCCAAAGATAATACATGCAAAGCAGCCTAAAATACAACTTTGTCAAACAAATGCAACAACTTCCATTTATACACCACCTTAAAGCAGTAAAATGAGCCAAGGTACTTTCCAAGGGGAAATGGTAAATAGGCAAAGTCTTTTCCCTGGGGTCTTGGAGTCCAGAACTAGAGGGCATAGGTTTAGGATGAGAGGGGAAAGACATAAAAGAGACCTAAGGGGCAACCTTTTCAAGCAGAGGGTGGTACATGTATGGAATGAGCTACCGGAGGATGTGGTGGCGGCTGGTATAATTGCAACATTTAAGAGGCATTTGGATGGGTATATGAATAGGAAGGGTTTGGAGGGATATGGGCCGGGTGCTGGCAGGTGGGACTAGATTGGGTTGGGATATCTGGTCGGCATGGACGGGTTGGACTGAAGGGTCTGTTTCCATGCTGTACATCTCTATGACTCTAATTGACACCAAGTAGTACATGACATTAGTAAGGCTGATGACCATAAGTAATATGACATTTGAATTTACTGATGACCGAACGATGGTGAAGCAGAGTTCTTTATTCCACAGGTATCAGGTAATTACAAACATGAAAATAAATTAACGATATGCAAGAAATTATTTACAGCATTTACATGGAAGGATGTCTGTGAGATAATTTTGGACTGAGGAATGTTTTTGCCTATCTTCTCCTCCTTTTACCAAAGACCCCTTGTTTTATTTTCCCCCCAGTGAGACTCTATTTAACTGCTCCACCTCATGTCCCTCACTGTCATGACCTGCTGGTGGAACATGTCCCAACAAACCGCTCAGTTCCGTTGGTCAGTGCTCTCCATCACCTGCTGCTAGAGGGCCCAACTGATGGGCAAACTAACCTCTGCACCATGGCACAAGAGGCTATTCAAGTTGGGGGAAGTGATAATATTAGAAGAAGAAGAAGAGAGATCAGAAGAAAAGTCATAATACTGGTGTATTCTATAATAAGACATACACATAGCATCCATTGACAGCAAAGTTGTGCTTGGTGTGTTGCCTGCCTGGTGCCAAAGTAAGAGACATCTTCAAGCAGCTTGAAAGGATATTGGAATGAGACAAGGAGGATCCAGTTGTCATAGTCCATGTTGAGACCAACAATTGGCACCGCGTCCTGTCCGAGGAATATCAGGAATTCGGAGCAAATTAAAGAACTGAACCTCAAGCGAATTGACATAGACATAAGAAAATTATGGAAGTAAACACATGGTTAAAGGAGAGATAGAGGAAAGAGGGATTTCATTTTGTGGGGCACTGGCCCCATTATTGGGACAGAAAGGACTTTAATACTGGGATAGGCTGCACCTGAACCAACCTGAGACCAATATCTTATCTGAAAGGCTAAATAGGGTAGTCATGGGTACTTTAAAATATTCAGTGTTGTTTGGAAAGGTTATTATAGTTTCTAATTCAAGGAACGTGTCAGAGAGCCAAACATCTGTCAGGAACCCTAATTCAGGCATGAGGGCGAATGGCAGTATTATAAGATGTTTCTTCTTTAAACTTCATTGGACTTAAATAATAATCAAATGATTTAAGCATCAGTGCTGAGGGTCAGGTTATAATGTTTGGTCCAAATCAGAGTTTATTACATGAATACATCGAGAATAAGGAATAAATTAAACAAGCTGCAGGCACAGATACAAATTGTAGACATGATATAAGAGCCATGACTGAGACATGGCTGTGTGATGGTCAGGACTGGGAACAAAATATTCTGGGTTATAAGGTTACAGAACAGACAGAAAAATGACAGAGGCTGTGGAGAAGTAGAAGTAAAATTATTTCAAGTGGGAAGGGAAGATATGGTGAGGGAAAGCATTCAGTGGAGACTGAAGGTTGAGCAGATTGAGTCCATAAGAAATGAATCATTCCAGCAGAACAGTTTTTTTTTGTCAATGAATACATTCAGGCCATCTGAGTGGGAATTAAATCTTGAGCTATTTTTGCAGCGACAAGTAGTGAGGTCATAGCAAAGTCCGTCAGTTAACCTGTCCCTGTGTCTTGGAGAAGGATGGAGAGAATGACATCCAGTGAATAAGCACAAAGACACCAAAAGGCTTCATTGGCAACTTTGTCAGTTTAGTTTTAAATTTTAAAGGGAAAGTAGAAGTGATACTTCCCTGGTGTTCAGTGTCTGTGAAGGATATTGCTAGGAAAAGAGTTGCATTTTCTTTCAGCTATCTTTTGACAGAATCTTTAAAAAATTAATGGCATTGTTTGATTTTCCTTTCAGTGAAAATTAACTTCTGTTCTTATGATAAAACAACATTAGCAGTCTCATATGAATATGTTTAGTGCCTGGTCAATGCATTACCCAAAACGGACAAATAAACCTTATCTTCTATCAAGTGAGTTTTCACACTGGAATCTGAGTTGTTCAGGCAACAACCAACTCATTGATGTTCAGTTTCTGCTATGGCTATGCAGTTCCTGACCTCAATAAAATCTTCATCAAGCATGGAGAAAAGAACTGAACTCAAGAGATAATGTGAGAGTGATTGTCCTTGACAACATGGCAACATTTCACCAAGGATGGTATCAAGGAGCCCTGCCAAATGTGGATACATTGTGAAATGGAGAACAAATCTCCACTGGTTGGAGTCTGAAAGGAGGATGGCTGCTTCTTGGAGGCTAATCGTTTCAGCTTTAGGATATCACTGCAGGCTGATGTCAATGTACACCTAACCATCTTCAGCTGCTTCATCAAAGATCTGGCTCCATCATAAGTGAGAATGATTGTCAATGTTTGCACAATGTTCAGTCCCAACCAAGACTCTGTGATACTGAAACAAACTGTGCCTGTAAGCAGCAAGTCGGATAATAGGCAAGATGTGGAGGTGCCAGTGTTGGACTGGGGTGGACAAAATTAAAATTCACACAACACCAGGTTATAGTCCAACAGCTTTATAGGCATGTAACATTGGCACTACACAAATGTCATACATTTACTATCTCCAGCAACATGAGGATCTAACCTTCTTCCTTCTTGACATCTAATGACATTAGCTGAATCCATCACTGTCAAGATTCTGGGAGTAACTTTTGACCAGAAATTGATCTAAGCCAAGAATTTGTCATAGGCTTTCAATTCTGTGGAGAGTAAATCCTCTAGTGACTACTCTGGTTCACCATTAACAAGGCTGAAGTCAGGAGAATGATACAGTACTCTCCTATTTCCTGGATAGTGTGATTCTAACTACACTCAAGAACCAGGACAACATCCAACACAAAGCAGCCCATCCGAATGGCAGCTTAGCCCTCCGCTTAACGTTAAACTCCCTCAATCACAAATATACAGTGGCAGCAGTGTGCACCCTGTACAAGATGTACTGCAATAACCTTCCAAGTCTCCTTTGACAACACCTTCCGGACTTGCAATCTGTACCATCTGTACAAAGATAATGGGACAACATCTTTGGATACATTAGAATACAGTGAAAAGCTGCAGGAATGTGAAAAGATGTTGCATTGTTGTCATGGTAACTCATCTTTGTTTGCATGAAAACTGATATATTTGTGATGTGTTTGTGATACTTTCTGTTCTATGAATATCTCCACTGAAACCTCTTGCTCCCCCTCCTTCCCACTGTTATACACAACATTCAACACCTCGAGACTGACCACTGTAACTTCCCAACTCAGAGTTAGTTTGCTGACCATCTAAGATTTCATAGTGTTTCTTGATATCACTAATTGTCAGCAGATCCACAAAACAGATAAATACAAACATGATACAGAGACTTTTCTTCATGTATCCCTTCAGTGTTCTTGTTTAAATTCTAAACTGAATTCAAAGCAACAGTTATTGTGCAATCAAATTTGGGTAATTTGGTTCTGATTTGCTGTTGAGTAGGGTTTTCTCTAAATTACACACAGTGTATTCTCAAATTGATTTAGTTTCTTTGGTTGCAATCTGCTTAATTAAGAACGTGACGACCCACAAAAAGTGAGAATTTTCAGAGTACTTGGTAGCAACTTCTCAAACAGCATGTTGAATGTACCAATCTTATGGTAACCTTGCATTTTACTGTATACACACACATACACTTCCCTGTTTGAATATTTACTGAGGCTGGGATTATCAGGATCTCCAGACAGTTCCAGAAAAGACCTTGAGGTCATTACTATTCTGCAGCCTAAATGTAATGGCAAGATATTGCATTCACCGTTGTGACTACTTTGCTTAAAGGTTGTCTCTGCGACATATCTACTGGCACCTCAGTTATTCAGCTGATTCTGCTTATTGCAATTACTTTGTGTTTGTGAGTAATAGGAGTTTGCATTCAAGCTTCACCCCATGATGTCAGCATTCAATTCAGGTGAGTTTTCAGTATTCTACTGAAGGAGTACTATAAATGGCTTCATCATGGTTCTGTCACATGGTGAGTCTTTTGAGCTCGCTGCAACAGATCTTACTCTTACATATCTTACAGAGTTGAAAATGCTGATTTTTAAAATTGCACTGAATGAGGGACCCATCCAACTGCTCAGGTGCGTGTAATAGTTCCCTGACATCATCATGAGGATGAGGAGAATGGTCTCTGCTTACAGTGAAAATTATTCTCCTCAAACAACACACTTTTTATAATGAAAGCAGTAACAGCTTGAAATACTGAGCAGTCTCTATGGAGACAAAGAGAATGAGTGCTTTGGTCCAATGATCCCTCATTAGAACAGGTAAAATGTCCCAATCTTAAAAATTAACTTTGTTCCTCACCACAGATTTAATCTTACCTGCTGATTGCTTCTGGACTGTCCTGTGGTTATTTTAGGTTCTATAATTGTTTTGTGTTGTGTTTGTAATAATTTTATCCATTATTGACAATGCTTTCCATCACACAAATACTTCTCAAGTACATGGTGCTGGATTCTATTCTGTGATACTGCACAAAGCCTTGAGACTAGGAATAGTTTGCAAGTTCCTTTCCAATTGAAGTGCACCCTGAGATTATTTGGAAGCTTGTTGTAATAGAATATATGATTGAGTACACAAGTCAGAATAGAAGTTATGTTTTTGGCATGAATACTTAATTCTTTTAAAGGGTGCACCTGCTTGACTGTTATTGTCTTCATTTTTCTTCGGTGTTGGTTGTCCTTTACTAACTGCAAAAAATGTACATTAGTGAGCTGACGAAGATTCAGATTTTTCTGAATGTGACGTTATTACAAGCAAACCATTCGAAACTATTCTTGAAGTTCCTTCTATGATGAAGTTCTGATAACATTTCAACAAAACATTTATCTCAAATCTTTGACTGCTCATTATAATGTCAGAGAACCAAACGTTAAAGTATTGTAAATATTAAAGTAAAACCTTTAATATAATTGTTATTACTAACTAGATTGCCACTGTTCAATTATGTTTAACTTGTTAATGAATTAAATTGTTAATTTGGGCGGCACGTGGTACAGTGTTTAGCACTGCTGCCTCACAGCACCAGAGACCCGGGTTCAATTCCCGCCTCAGGCGACTGACTGTGTGGAGTTTGCACATTCTCCCCGTGTCTGTGTGGGTTTCTGCCAGGTACTCCGGTTTCCTCCCACAGTCCAAAAATGTGCAGGTTAGGTGCACTGGCCATGCTAAATTGCCCGTAGTATTAGGTGAAGGGGTAAATGTAGGGGAATGGGTCTGGGTGGGTTGCACTTCGGCGGGTCGGTGTGGACTTGTTGGGCCGAAGGGCCTGTTTCCACACTGTAAGTGATCTAATCTAATCTAATTAATTCCTCCCCACAGATTTAACGTTACTTGCTGAGTGTCTCTAGACTGTGCTGTTTTTAATTTAGGTTTCCAGCATCTATAATCGTTTTGTTTTGTATTTGAAATAATTTTCTTCATTATTGACAATAACACAAATACT
This sequence comes from Chiloscyllium plagiosum, assembly GCF_004010195.1. Lineage (NCBI taxonomy): Eukaryota > Metazoa > Chordata > Chondrichthyes > Orectolobiformes > Hemiscylliidae > Chiloscyllium > Chiloscyllium plagiosum. The sequence continues at coordinate 32,848,145 of NC_057725.1, forward strand.
TCCTAAGTACATGTGCAATTCTAACATGGTCCTGTATTCTACTGCTTTGACGCTGAGGAATGTTTGCAAATTCCTTTACAATTGAAGAGCATATGAGATTACTTGGAAGCTAATTGTAGGAGAATATATGACTGAATACTTGAGTAAGAATGGAAGTTGTGTTTTTGGCATTAATCCTTACTTTGTTCAAAGTCAGCAGCCCTTTGATGAACTGGTTTTCGATAATTTTCACTTACTTCAGGTGAATATGATATTAGCAATCTGACAAAGATTTGGATTCTGAATGTGATATTTTTACAAGCAAACCATTCTACATTATTGTTGAAGTTCCTTCTGCAATAAAATTTTGCTAACATACCAACAAAACATTTATCTCAACTCTTTCACTGATGAAGTATAATATAGCAGAACCAAACATTGAAGTATTGTAAATATTAAAGTGAACCTTTTATGTAATTGTTATTGCTAATTTGTTTGCCACTGTTCAATTACAGTTAATTTGTTTTAATTGTATAAAATTGCAGAATCAATATGTGTGGCACTGGAAAAGCACAGCCGGTCAGGTAGCATCTGAGGAGCAGGAGAAGCAAGATTTTGAGCATAACCACTTCTTCAGGAATGTGGTGGGGTCCAAGGGGACTGTGAGATAAATGGGAGGGGGTGTGGGCCTAGGGGAAGATGGCTCAGAATGCAATGGGTGAATGGCGGTGGGGGGTGATGGTGATAGGTCAGAGTGGACAGGGCAGTGGATAGGTGGGAAGGAAGATGGTAGGACAGTTCAAGAGGGCAGTGCCGACTTGGTGAACATGCAAGTCCTGGGCCTCCTCCCCCATCAAATCCCAGCAACATGACGTCTGGAAGATGAACACCTCATCTTCAGCCTTGGAACCCTCCAACCACATGGAATCAATGTCGATTTTACCAGTTTCCTCATCTCCCGCACCCCCCCCCCACCACTACCACCCACCTTATCCCAGAACTCGGCACCTCACTCATGAATTGTCCAACCAGTCCATCTTCCTTCCACCTAACTGCTCCACCCTGCACTCCAACCTATCACAATTACGCCCCACCTTCATCCATCTATTGCCTTCCTAGCTACCTTTCCCCAGCGCCACCCACTCCCATTTATATCTCAGCCCAATTGGGACCACCCCCCTCCCCACATTCCTGATGAAGGGCTTGTGCTCGAAACGCCAACTCTCCTGCTCCTCGGATGCTGCCTGACCTGCTGTGCCTTTCCAGTACCACACCTTTGACTCTGATCTCCAGCATCACTTTCTCCAAAATTGCAGGATCACAGCTGAAAGTAATAATCATTAAGCAACAATAATAACAGCAGAGGCCATATATGTGGCAGAGACAATTACTGTAGTTTCTACAATTGATATAGATATTTATAATGAAAGAGGTTAAGGACTATAGCAATATTCACCGGAATTAGTCCAATAAATGTGATTGAAAATGATTGTCAGGGACTAAATTAATCTATACAGGAATTTTGGTTCCTTCAAGGAAACCATTCTTTTCCCATCATTGTGAATAATATCCTCAGGTTGAAGAGAAGTAAAAAATAACTCCTTTAACAGACCCCATTAGCTTGACTGCCTGTTATTATGATTATTAGTAATATTATTATTATGCATATGATTATGCAAGAATTCCAACATTGCATTCCAGTAATTCTCAAAGTTTAAAAGATGACTGTAAAGTGTTAAATGACTGTAAAGTGTCATGAAATAAATCAATAAAGAAACTGGGAGTAGAAAATTAGGAAATGGCTAAGGTATTAGTTTTAGGGGACAAAATGGTTACCAAAAGGGAAATGTGCCTGACCAGAAGCTAGAAGTGAAATGAAGGACAGTTCTGAGGGTGCAAGTTGAGAATGGAATGGTATTGGTGATGATCTTTCAGGAATCACTGCAATCGTCACAGATATTCTTGGAATGATGAAATCTTGAAGATCTTACATACCATACACAAGTACATTTGAGAGACTTTTTCATATAACTTTAATGTAATTTGAACTTAAAGTATCTCCCCCGGAATATCTTTCCTTTTAAGTTGAGAATAGAGTCAAGTTACTGTACTCCTTTCCTCTGTCTCCAAATTATATGGTACAATTTTTTTTCAATTGTCCTGCGATTATTACCTTCTTGATTAATTCCACCTTCAGCTCCCTGGTTATTTTCATCTTGCAACTGATCTTGTGTGCTGCGATCAGTGACCTGCATTGTCCTGTCCTCATGGCTGTCTTTGCCTGTGTGGATTTCCTGTGTTTCTACATTCATGCAAAGTAAATAAAATGTCAACAGTGTAAACCTCAGACTGGAGAAATGTTGTTGGTTAATATCCAAAGATAATACATGCACTGCTGGCTAAAATACAACTTGTGGAACAAATGCAACAACTTACATTTATACACCACTTCACAGCTCTAAAATGAGCCAAGGTACATTGCAAGGGGAATTGGTAATCATCATTTGACACCAAGTAGCACATGACATTTGTAAGGCAGATTATCATAAGTAATATGTAATTTGAACTTTCAGATTACCGAAAGATGGTGAAGCAGGATTATTTATTCCACTGGTGTCAGATAATTACAAACATGAAATTAATTTAAAGTAATGCAATAAATATTGGAGCAACTGGGCTTGTATACGCTTGAGTTTAGAAGGCTGAGAGGGGATCTGATTGAGATGTATAAGATTATTAAAGGATTGGACACTCTGGAGGCTGGAAGCATGTTTCCGCTGATGGGTGAGTCCTGAACCAGAGGACACAGTTTAAAAATAAGGCTAGGCCACTTAGAACAGAGTTGAGGAGAAACTTCTTCACGCAGAGAATGGTGGGTGTATGGAATGCTCTACCCTAGAAGGCTGTGGAGGCCAAGTCTCTATATACTTTCAAGAAAGAGTTGGATAGAGCTCTTAAGGATAGTGGAATCAAGGGTTATGGGGATAAGGCAGGAACAGGATACTGATTGAGGATGATCAGCCATGATAATAATGAATGGTGGTGCTGGCTCGAAGGGCAGAATGGCCTACTCCTGCACCTATTGTCTATTGAAGCATTTACTGCATTTACAGAGAAGGAAATGTGTGGGATAATTTTGGGCTGAGATATTCCTTTGTCTATCTGTTCCTCCTTTTACACCTTGTTTTTCCCCCCAAGAGAGACTCTGTTTCACTTTCTCCAGCTGATGTCCCACACTGTCATGACCTGCTGATGGAGGATGTCCCAACAAACTGTTGAGCTCTCTTGCTCAGTGCTCACCAACACCATCATCACCTGCTGCTGGAGGGTCCATCACACACAAGTTTGATAAATGATGCATTTAGGAAGCACCTTTGGAGTAAGAGGTAGTGGCAGAGAGAAATATGTGAAAAATATTAGACTTCAGGGTCTAGACAACTGAAGGCACAACCATCAGTGGTAGAACAATTTCCTAGGATTTTGCAAGATTCCAGTTGGGTGGAGGGTGGACAGGAAAAGTTAATAATAGAGGGAGCAATGACACAAGGGCAGGATTTGAAAACAAAGTTGGAAATTACCAGGCCTGGAGCCAAAAGTAAGCAATAGGGCAATGGGCAAACAGACATTGGTATGAATTAGGACTGGTGCAGATTTTGTATGAGCTTACATTTCAAGAGGGTGAAAGATGGGAAGCTGGATGAAAGTACACTAGAATAGTCAACCCGACAAGTGACAAAAGCATAGATGAGTGTTTTAGCAGCAAACAAACTGACACAGAGAAAGATTTGGACAATGTTTCAGACATGGAAGTTGGTAGCCTTGGTGATGAAGTGCATGTTTGGAAAGGTTATCTTGATGTCAGCTTGAGACTGTTATCAGAGAGAGGATTGGAGGTGATGTCTAGGAAATCAAACCTTCTCAATATTTAGCTCGGGCAAATTTCTGCTCCTCTAGTACTGATCAATCAATGTGACAAAGTAGTGACAGTATTTGAGTGCAGAGTTTTGGTGGTGAGTTAGAGCCGAGTGAAGAGTGTATTTGATGCAGCAGTTAAAATTTTGTTATTGCATAAAGTTGCTGAGGAGTAGTCTGTAGACAAAAAAAACTGAAGGATAAGGATAGATCCTTGGGAAACTCCAGAGATAGTAGTATGGGACCATGAAGAAGTAGGTGACTCTCCAGCTACAAATGGACAGATATAAATGAAACCAAGTGACCTCAGTCCCACATAGTTGGGTGAGCGAGCACAGGGAGATAGTGTGTCCAATCCTGACAAAGGCAGCCGGCAAATCAGGGAAGAGGAGAGATTGTTTACCCTTGTCACAATCACACTGGAAATCCTTGTGACTCAACCTCCATGCCAAAGATATCTATGAAAGTCTTGCACATGTTTCTGGAGGTGAGAATTAACAAGAAGGGGGTGGTGGTTTAAGCAAACATTTTGCAGTGACAGGAACCTACAGGTTATCTTTGAATTTTAGGGTGTTCTTGAAATATAGTCTACACAGTGCAAGAGAAAGCAGGATCACCTAGTGCTCTGTATGGTCCTACCACACCATATGGTGAATTGTTAACCCAAGTGACCTTCATGCCTTTGAATTAAATAAATTGAGATAAGAGGCATGTTACAGATGGGGCATGGTTGGTTTCAATCGAGCCAAAGACATCTCAGCTCGAGCTGTGGGTATGACTGAGAAGATCTGCATGTTCAGAAGTGTCATGATGAATGGATGGTCAAAAGCTAAGCAGTGGGAATTTGATAACATCACTGCAAGTGACTTGAGATAGACACAATAAGGTTGAAAGTGGGATTGTGAGTTGAGAATGATACAAGGAAATGATCAGTGATGGCATTATTTACAGCTGAGAAGATGGGAGTAGTGAAGGCAAGGGTGGATGTGTGTTAGGGTAGTTTATATGAAGGCGAAAGTGTGAGAATAGATTGGCAGTGAACTCAGAAAAGAGAGGGACTATTATAAATTGAAATAATAGTTCAAATCTTCAAAGATGAGAAGTTGTTCAAGGGAGAAGCTGAGGGAAGAAAATAATCATGATGTCCTTGAGAAATTTGGCATGATCGAAAATTGGAAACCATAGAAAAGGGATTTTAAATAAGAATTGAGAGGGGTGGAAAAAGATCCTTATAAATGGTGAACCTGCCAGAGTTAGTTACCACAAGGACTACACTGCCACCAGATGGCGGTGGAGAACAATGACAGTTGGAGAAGCTTCATTAACGGGAAGTTGTCATCCTCAGTCAGGATTCCATCAAAACCATGATGTCAATAATATCATTCACAAAGTGCTTATGCAGGTTAGGCCATTTGGAGTCAAGCATTTGTAACCAATCTGCTGATAGGGTCTAAAGTGTCAGTGCTGGGAGTGGGTGGGGAATTAGATTGGTAAGGCGGAACCCCATTCGGTAGAGACCTATGTGGGGGAGTTCACAGCAGGGAAGCAGCTAAGTGGCTTTTTAAAGTGTAACCTTACTGTTTATTTATGTAAATCTATATTAGTGAGTAGAGTGAGTTCTGTTTTGATTTAGTGTTATTATTAAGATCCATCTCTTGATTAAAATAATGAAAATAGGTACTAAGTTATCCTGGAGCAGTGTTTTTTAGAGCAGTATGACAGATATTTTTCTGAGTCTGAAGATTGTTGAGGTGCATAGATGGCCTTCGGTGGAGTGATGTGCTCTTCCTGTTGGATGTGGGAGATTAGGGAGAGTTTCCATGTTACTGTTGAGTGTGTCTGCAGCAAGTGTGTATGGTCGCAAGTCCTATTGCACTGCATGGATTGGTTGGAGAGCAGGTTAGAGGAATTTGTCGGAGCTGGGGGATGAAATGGATGGCCATTGGAGGAGAGAGAGAAACCGAAAATACAGTCATGTAGATGGGTCACTTCCAAGAAAGGTAGGAGAGGAAGGCAGGTAGTTCAGGAGAGTTCAGTTCCTGTTCAGGTGAAAGGCAAGACCAGTAGGTATAGGGAATGCTAGATGATGAGAGAAATTGAGTTTTTGGTCAAGAATAAGAAGGAAGCATGTGTCACGCATAGACAGCAGAGATCTACTAAATCCCTCAAAGATTACAAATGCAGTACAGAAAACTTATGGGAGGGAATCTGGAGGGGAAAGCAGGGACATGAGACAGCTTTGGCAAATCGGGTTAAGGAGAATCGAAAGGTCAAAACGACTCGTGAGAGAATAGGGCCCCTAAGAGATCAGCAAGGCCACCTATGTCTGGAACTGCACGAGATGAGGGAGAAACTAAATGAGTCTTTTACTGTGGGAAAGAATTTGGAAGATGGGGAACATTTGGCTATAAATATTGAAAAATCTTGAAATATGTCCATATTACAGAGGAGGTGGTGCTAGATGTCTTAAAACTCACAAAGATGAATAAATCCCCAAGACCTGGTCAGGTGTAATCTAGAATTCTGTGGGAAGCTATGAAAATGATTGCAGGGTGCCTTGCTGAGATATTTATATCATCAATAGTCACAGGTGAGGTGACGGAAGATTGGAGGTTGGCAAACCTGGTGCCACTATTTAAGAAAGCTGGTCAGGAGAAGCCAGGGAGCTATTGATGGTGAACCTGATATTGGTGATGGGCAAGTTGTTGGAGAGGAACCTGAGGGTAGGATTTACATGTATTTGGAAAGACAAGGACTGAATAGGGATAGTCAGAATGGCTTTGTGCGTGGGAAATTGTGTCTCCATAACTTGATGCAGTTTTCTGAAGAAGTAACAAAGAGGATTGATCTGTACGAGATCTGTATGGATGTCAGAAAGGCATTTGACAAGGTTCCTCATGGTAGGATGTTACACAAGATTAGATGACATGGATTACAGGAAGAACTGGCTTGAAGATTGAAGACAGAGGGTGGTGGTGGTGGATTGTTTTTCAGACTGAAGGCCTCTGACCAGTGGTGTGCCATGGTGATGGATCCACTGCTTTTTGTCATTTTTGTAAATTATTTGCATGTGAACAGAGGAAGTATGGTTAGTAAGTTTGCAGATGACACCAAAATTGGAGGTGTAGTGGATAGCGAAGAAGGTTACCTCATAGTCAAGAGAACATTGATCAGATGGGCCAATGGGCTGAGGAGTGGCAGATGGAGTTTAATTTAGATAAATGCACAGTGCTGCATTTTGGAAAGGCAAATCAGGGCAGGACCAATGCGCTTAAGGGTAAGGTCCTAAGGAGCGTTGCTGAACAAAGACCTTGGAATCACAGATTCGTAGTTCCTGAAAGTGGAATCCCAGAAGACATGATAGTGAAGAAGGCAATTTGTATGCTTACCTTTATTGGTCAGTGCAGAGTATAGGAGTTGGGAGGTCATGTTGTGGCTTAGTGTTTCAGCCACCTTTGGAATACTGCATTCAATTCAGATCTACCAGATGTGGGAAGGATGTTGTGAAACTTGAAAGGGTTCAGAGAAGATTTACAAGGATGTTGTTGGGGTTGGAGGCTTTTTAGCAATAGGGAAAGGCTGAATAGGCTGGGGCTGCAGAGTCAGAGGGTGGCCTTCTAAAGGTTTATAAAATCATGAGGGGCATGGATAGAGTGCATAGCCAAGATCTTTTTCCTGGGATGGAGGAATGCAAAACTCGAGGGCATTGGTTTAAGGTGAGAGGGGAAAGATTTAAAAATAACCTAACAGTCAATTTGTTCATGCAGAGGATGGTGTGTGTGTGGAATGAGCTGCTAGTGGTGGTGGAGAGTAGTACAATTACAACATTCAAAAGGCATCTGGATGGGTATATGAATAGGAAGGGTTTGGAGGGATATGGGCCAAGTGCTGGCTGATGGGATGAGAATAATTCAACGTTCTGGTCAGCATGGATGAGTTGGACCAAAGAGTCTGTTTCCATGCTGTACAGCTCCATAACTCTGAGTGTAGGTGTGCTGGGCAAGTAAATTGGAGGAGACTTGGAATGAGCTGTTGGAAATGCAAACAGGAAAATGCCATTGAATTTCAAGTTGCATGCATCACAGATATTCTTGGAAAGATGAAAATCTCGAACAGCTTTAATACTATACACGAGTAGATCTGAGAGACATTTTCTGTATCAATGTAAAATAATTTGCAGCTTGAGTATCTGTCCCTGACTATCTTCTACCTTCCCTTTACAGTTTTAAACAAAGTCATGTTACTGCACTCCTTTCCTGTATCTCCAAATTATATCATACAATTTTTTTTTAATCGTCCAGAGGTTATTACCTTCTTGATTAATTTCACCTTCAGCTTCCTGGTTATGTACATCTTGCGACTGATCTTGGATGAGGTGATCAGTGACCTGCATTTTCCTGTCCTCATGGCTTTCTTTGCCTCTGTGGATTTCCTGTGTTTCTACATTCATGCAAAATAAATAAGTGTCAATAGTGTAAACCTCAGACTGGAGAAGGAGGACCAGTAATCGTGCTGTTAGCTAATGTCCAAAGATAATACATGCACAGCATGCTGAAATACCACTTGTGAAACAAATGCAACAACTTTCATTTATTCACCACTTTAAAGCAGTAAAATGAGCCAAAGTACTTTACAAAGGGAAATGGTAATCATCAATTGACACCAAGTAGTACATGACATTAGTAAGCCAGATGACCATAAGTAATATGAAACTTGAATATACTGCTGACTGAAAGATGGTGAAGCAGAGTTCTTTATTCCACTGGTGCCAGTTTATTACAAACATGAACATAAATGAGGGATATGCAAGAAACTATTTGCATGGAAGGATGTCTGTGGGATAATTTTGAGCTGAGCAATGCTTTTGCCTATCTTCTCCTACTTTTACCAAACACACCTTGTTTTTTTTTTCCCCAGCGAGACTCCTTTTAATTGCTCTATCTCATGTCCCTCACTGTTATGACTTGCTGGTGGAACATGTCCCAACAAACTGCTCAGTTCCATTGGTCAGTGCTCTCCATCACCTGCTGCTAGAGGGTCCAACTGATGGGCAAACTGACCACTGCACCATGGTACAAGAGCTATTCAAGTAGGTGGATCAGGAAGAAAAGTGATAATAGTAGTGCATTCTATTATAAGGGATATACATAGCATCCATTGTCAGCAAGATGCAAAGTTGTGCTTGGTGTGTTGCCTGCCTGGTGCCAAGGTAAGAGACATCTTCAAGCAGCTTGAAAGGATATTGGAATGAGACAAGGAGGATCCAGTTGTCGTAGTCCATGTTGAGACCAACAATTGGCACACGTCCTGTTTAGGGAATATCAGGAATTCAGAGCAAATTAAAGAACTGGACCTCGAGCGTTACAATTTCTGGATTATTAATCGAGCCACATTCAAATTGACAAAGACATAAGAAAATTATGGAAGTAAACACATGGTTAAAGGAGAGATAGTGGAAAGACGGATTTCATTATGTGGGGCACTGGCCTCAATGTTGGAACAGAAAAGACCTGTAATACTGGGATGGGCTGTACCTGAACCAACCTGGGACCAATGTGTTATCTGAAAGGCTAAATAGGTAGTCATGGGTACTTTAAAATATTGAGTGTTGTTTGCAAGAAGTTATTACAGTTTATACTTCAAGGAACATGACAGATTGCCAAGAAACTATCAGGAATCCTAATTCAGACATGAGGGCGAATGGCAAAAGAATAAGAAGTTTCTTCATTAAACTTCATTGGACTGAAATAATAAATAGGTGACTTAAGCATCAGCGCTGAGGGACAGGTTATAGTGTTTGGTCCAAATCAGAGTTCATTACATGAATACACTGAGAATAACGAATAAATTAAACAAGCTGCAGGCACTGATACAAATTGTAGATATGATGTAAGAGCCATGACTGAGACATGGCTGTGTGATGGTCAGGACTGGGAACAAAATATTCCGGGTTATAAGGTTACAGAACAGACAGAAAAATGACAGAGGCTGTGGAGGAGCCTTACTGATTAGAAGTAAAATTACTTCAAATGGGAAGGGAGGATATAGTGAGGGAAAGCATTCAGTGGGGACTGAAGGTTGAACAGACTGAGTCCATAAGAAAAGATCCATTCCAACAGAGCAGTCATTTTTTGTCAATGAATACATTCAGGCCATCTGAGCAGGAATTAAATCTTGAGCTATTTTTGCAGCGACAAATAGTGAGGTCAAAGCAAAGTCAGTCAGTTAACCTGTTCCTGTGTCTTGGAGAAGGATAGAGAGAATGACATCCAGTGAATAAGCACAAAGACACCACAAGACTTCATTGGCAACTTTGTCAGTTTAGTTTTAAGTTTTAAAGGGATGGAAGGAGTGATACTTCCCTGGTGTTCAGTGTCTGTAAAGGATATTGCTTGGAAAAGGGTTGCATATTCTTTCAGCTATTCTTTGACAGAACCTTTAAAAAAATTAAAAGCTTGGTTTGATTTTCCTTTCAGTGAAAATTAACTTCTGTTCTTTTGTTAAACGCACATTTACAGTCTCATGTGAACATGTATAGTGCCTGGCCAACAGAGTTCCTAAATCGGAAAAATAAACCTTATCTTCTATCAAGTGAGTTTTCACACTGGAATCTGAGTTGTTCAGGCAACAACCAACTCATTGATGTTCAGTTTCTGCTAAGGCTATACAGTTCCTGACCTCAATAAAATCTTCATCAAGCATGGAGAAAAGAACTGAACTCAAGAGATCATGTGAGAGTGACTGTCCTTGACAACATGGCAACATTTCACCAAGGATGGTATCAAGGAGCCCTGCCAAATGTGGATACATTGTGAAATGGAGAACAAATCTCCACTGGTTGGAGTCTGAAAGGAGGATGGCTGCTTCTTGGAGGCTAATCGTTTCAGCTTTAGGATATCACTGCAGGCTGATGTCAAGGCAGTGTCCCACACCTAACCACCTTCAGCTGCTTCACTAATGACCTAACACCATCATAAGGTCAGAAGTGAGAATGATTGTCGATGATTGCACAATGTTCAGTCCCAACCAAGACTCTGTGATACTGAAACAGACTGTGTTTGTAAGCAGCAAGACTGATAATAGGCAAGATGTGGAGGTGCCAGTGTTGGACTGGGGTGGACAAAATTAAAACTCACACAACACCAGGTTATAGCCCAACAGCTTTATAGGCATGTAACATTGGCACTATACAAATGTCAAACATTTACTATCTCCAGCCATAGAGGATCTAACCTTCTTCCTCCTTGACATCTAAGGACATTAGCTGAATCATCACTGTCAAGATTCTGGGAGTAATATTTGACCAGAAATTGATCAGAATCACGAATTAGTCAGAAGCTTTCAATTCTATGGCAAGCAAATCCTCTCCTGATTACCCTGACTTGATTCACCATTAACAAGGCTGAAGTCAGGAGAATGAAACAATAATCTCCCATTTCCTGGATAGTGTGATTCTAACTACACTCCAGCACCAGGACAATATCCAGCACAAAGCAGCCCAACCGAATGGCAGCTTAGCCCTCAGCTTAACGTTAAACTCCCTCAATCACAAATATACAGTGGCAGCAGTGCGCACCCTGTACAAGATGCACTGCAATATCTTGCCAAGTCTCTTCTGACAACATCTTCTGGGCTTGCAATCTGTACCATCTGTACAAAGACAATGGGACCAACAACCTTGGATACATCACCATACAGTGAAATGCTGCAGGAATGTGTAAAGATGTTGCATTGTTGTCATGGATACTCAGCGCCAAGTGCTCATCTTTGTTTGCATGAAACTGATATATTTGTGATACTTTTGTGATAATTGCTGTTCTCTTGTGAATATTTCCACTGGAATCTACCAGTGAAATAGCCTATTTGTTCTTGCTCCCCCTCCTTTCCACTGTCATATAAAACATTCAACACATCAAGACTGACCACTGTAACTTCCCAACTCAGACTTGGTTTGCTGACATGTAAGATTTCATGGTATTTCTTGATACCACTAATTGTTAGCAGAGCTACAAAACAGATAAATACAAACATGATGTAGACACTATTTTTTCATGTTTCCCTTCAGTGTTCTTGATAAAATTCTAAACTGAATTCACAGCAACAGTTATTGCTCAATCAAACTTGGGTAATTTGGTTCTGATTTGCTGTTGTGTAATTTTCCCTATATTACACAGAGTGTATTCTCAAACTGACTTAGTTTCCTTGGTTGCAATCTGCTTAATTAAGAACGAACACTCACTCTCTCACTCACTCTCTCTTCCCTGTTTAATATTTACTGAGGCTGGGAATATCAGGATCTCCAGACAGTTCCAGAAAAGACCTTGAGGTCATTACTATTCTGCAGCCTAAATGTAATGGCAAGATATTGCATTCACCGTTGTGACTACTTTGCTTAAAAGTGGTCTCTGTGACCTATCTACTGGCACCTCAGTTATTCAGCTGATTCTGCTTATTGCATGTAATAGCTCCCTGAGATCATTATGAGAATGAGGAGAATGGTCTCTGCCTACAGTGAAAATTATTCTCCTCAAACAAAGCCACCGCAAAACACTTTTAAATGAAAGCAGTAACAGCTTGAAATACTGCTCAGTCTCTATGGAGACAAACAGAACGAGTGCTTTAGTCCAATGATCCGTCATTAGAAGAGGTGAAATGTCCCAATCTTAAATATTAACTTTGTTCCTCACCACAGATTTAACCTTATCTGCTGAATGTTTCTGGACTGTCCTGTGGTTATTTTAGGTTTCCAGCATCTGTAATCATTTTCTTTTGAGTTTGTAATAATTTTATCCATTATTGACAATGCTTTCCATCACACAAATACTTCCTCAAGTACATGGTGTTGGATTCTATTCTGTGATACTGTGCAAAGCTTTGAGACTAGGAATAGTTTGCAAGTTCCTTTCCAATTGAAGTGCACCCTGAGATTATTTGGAAGCTTATTGTAATAGAATATATGACTGAGTACACAAGTCAGAATGGAAGTTATGTTTTTGGCATGAATACTTACTTCTTCTGGAGGAAGTAACTGCTTGACCGATATTGTTTTCATTTTTCTTCGGTGTTGATTGTCCTTTAATAATAATGCAAAAAATGTACATGAGCGAGCTGCTGAAGATTCGAATTTTTCTGAATGTGACGTTATTACAAGCAAACCATTCTAAACTATTCTTGAAGTTCCTTCTATGATGAAGTTCTGATAACATTTCAACAAAACATTTATCTTAAGTCTTTCACCGCTCATTATAATGTTGCAGAACCAAACATTGAAGTGTTGTAAATATTAAAGTGAAACCTTTAATATAATTGTTATTACTAATTAGATTGCCACTGTTCAATTATGTTTAATTTGTTAATGAATTAATCTGTTAAAATTAATTTAGTTCCTCACTACAGATTTAACCTTATCTGCTGAGTGTTTCTGGACTGTCTTGTTTTTATTTTAGGTTTACAGCATTTTCTTTTGTATTTGAAATAATTTTCTTCATTATTGACAATAACACAAATACTTCCCAAGTACATTTGCAATTCTGACATAGTCCTATATACTATTCTGTGATACTGCACAAAGCCTTGAGGCTGGGTAAAGCTTGCAAATTCCTTTACAATTGAAGAGCACGTGAGATTACTTGGAATCTAATTATTGGAGAATGTAGGACTGAATACTTGAGTAAGGATGGAAGTTGTGTTTTTGGCATTAATACTTACTTTGTTCAATGTCAGCAACCCTCTGCTGTACTGGTATTAGAGGACAATTTTCACTTTCTTCAGGTGATGGTGGTCCTTTAATAACAATGGAAAATATTGATATTTGTGAGCTGACAAAGATTTGGATTCTAAATGTGATATTTTGAGAAGCAAATCATTCTACATTATTGTTGAATTTCCTTCTACAATGAAGTTTTGATAACATTCCAACAAAACATTTGTCTCAAGTCTTTCACTGATGAAGTATAATATAGCAGAACCAAACATTGGAGTATTGTAAATATTAAAGTGAAATCTATTATCTAATTGCTATTGTTAATTTGTTTGCCACTGTTCAATGATGTTTAATTTGTTTTAATTGTACACAATTGCAGAGTGTGGAACTGGAAAAGCACAGCCGGTCAGACAGCATCCGAAGAGCAGGAGAAGTCACATTTTGAGCATAACCTTTTCATCAGGAATGTGGTGGGGTCCAAGAGGGCTGAGAGATAAATGGGAGGGGGGGTGGGTCTGGGGGAAGATGGCTCAGAATGCAGTAGGTGGATGGCAGTGGGGGGTGATAGTGATAGATCGGAGTGGAGAGGGCAGTGGATAGGTGGGAAGGAGATGGACACGTAGGACAGTGTAAGAGGGCAGTGCTGACTCGGCGGACATGCAAGTCCTGGGTCTGCTCCACCACCAAATCCTAAAAACATGACGTCTGGAGGATGAACACCTCATCTTCAGCCTTGGAACACTGCAACCATATGGAATCAATGTTGACTTCACAAGTTTCCTCATCTCCCGCACCACCCACCCCTCCCCCCCCCCCCCCCCCCCCCCCCCCC
>NC_057725.1:32863010-32901379 GCF_004010195.1 Chiloscyllium plagiosum
AAATAAATCAATAAAGAAACTGGGAGTAGAAAATTAGGAAATGGCTAAGGTATTAGTTTTAGGGGACAAAATGGTTACCAAAAGGGAAATGTGCCTGACCAGAAGCTAGAAGTGAAATGAAGGACAGTTCTGAGGGTGCAAGTTGAGAATGGAATGGTATTGGTGATGATCTTTCAGGAATCACTGCAATCATCAGAGATATTCTTGGAATGATGAAATCTTGAAGATCTTACATACCATACACAAGTACATTTGAGAGACTTTTTCCATATAAAGTTAAAGTAATTTGAACTTAAAGTATCTCCCCCGGAATATCTTTCCTTTTAAGTTGTAAACAGAGTCATGTTACTGTACTCCTTTCCTCTGTCTCCAAATTATATGGTACAATTTTTTTTCAATTGTCCTGAGCTTATTACCTTCTTGATTAATTCCACCTTCAGCTCCCTGGTTATTTTCATCTTGCAACTGATCTTGTGTGCTGCGATCAGTGACCTGCATTGTCCTGTCCTCATGGCTGTCTTTGCCTGTGCGCATTTCCTGTGTTTCTACATTCAGGCAAAGTAAATAACAGTGTCAACAGTGTAAACCTCAGACTGGAAAAGGAGGACCAGTAATCGTGCTGTTAGCTAATGAAATACCACTTGTGAAGCAAATGCAACAGTTCCATTAATGCACCACTTTAAAGCAGTAAAATGAGTCAAGGTACTTTACAAGGGGAAATGGTAATCATCATTTGACACCATGTAGTGCATAACATTAGTAAGGCAGATGACCATAAATAATATGAAACTTGAATATACTGATGACCGAAAGATGGTGAAGTAGAGTTCTTTATTCAACTGGTGCCAGTTCATTACAAACATGAATGTAAATTAAGGATATACAAGAAACCATTTACAGCATTTACGTGGAAGGATGTCTGTGGGATAATTTTGAGCTGAGTGCTTTTGCCTCTCTTCTCCTCCTTTTACCAGACATCTTGTCTTTTTTCCCCAGCGAGACTCCATTTAACTGCTCCACCGCATGTCCCTCACTGTCATAACCTGCTGGTGGAACACGTCTCAACAAACTGCTCAGTTCCGTTGGTCACTGCTCTCCATCACCTGCTGCTAAAGGGTCCAACTGATGAGCAAACTGACCACTGCACCATGGCACAAGAGGCTATTCAAGTAGGGGGAGCAAGAAGAAAAGTAATAAAAGTAGTGTATTTTATTATAAGGGATACACATAGCATCCATTGTCAGTAAGATGCAAAGTTGCACTTGGTGTGTTGCCTGCCTGGTGCCAAGGTAAGAGACATCTTCAAGCAGCTTGAAAGGATATTGGAATGAGACAAGGAGGATCCAGTTGTCACAGTCCATGTTGAGACCAACATAGGCACCAGGTCCTCTTTGGGGAATATCAGGAATTCGGAGCAAATTAAAGAACTGGACCTCAAGTGTTACAATTTCTGGATTATTAATTGAGCCACGTCCGAATTGACATAGACATAAGAAAATTATGGAGGTAAACAAATGGTTAAAGGAGGGATAGAGGAAAGAGGGATTTCATTATGTGGGACACTGACTTCAGTATTGGGACAGAAGAGACCTGTAATACTGGGATGGGCTTCACCTGAACCAATCTGGGACCAATGTCTTAACTGAAAGGCTAAATAGGGTAGTCAGTCACGGGTACTTTAAAATCATCAATGGAGTGGCAGTTGTGTGGGGGGTTGGTGTGGAAAGGGAGGCTGATGTTTCTTGGAGGAGGTTATTACAGTTTCTAATTCAAGGAACATGACAGAGAGCAAAGAAATTGTCAGGAATCCAAATTCAAACATTAGACCTAAAGGCAAAATTATAACACATTTCTTCTTTAAATTTCATTAGACTGAAATAATAAACAGATGATTTAAGCATCAGTGCTGAGGGACAGGTTATAATGTTTGGCCCAAATCAGAGTTTATTACATGAACACACGGAGAGTAAGGAATAAATTAAACAAGCTGCAAGATATAGGAAAGCATTCAGTGGGGACTGAAGGTTGAGCAGACTGAGTCCATAAGAAAAGATCCATTCCAGCAGAAGTCTTTTTTTGTCAATGAATACATTCAGGCCATCTGAGCGGGAATGAAATTTTGAACTATTTTTGCAGCAACAAGTAGTGAGGTCAGAGCAAAGTCAGTCAGTTAACCTGTTCCTGTGTCTTGAGATCGATAGAGAAAATGACATCCAGTGAATAAGCACAAAGATACTAAAGGCTTCATATGTAACCTTGTCAGTTTAGTTTTAAGTTTTAAAGGGATAGTAGGAGTGATACTTCCCTGGAGTTCAGTGTCTGTAAAGGATATTGTTTCGAAAATGGTTGCATATTGCTTTCAGCTATTTTTTAACAGAATCTTTAAAAAAAATTAAAATCTT
The DNA here is from genome assembly GCF_004010195.1 of Chiloscyllium plagiosum. Taxonomy (NCBI): domain Eukaryota; kingdom Metazoa; phylum Chordata; class Chondrichthyes; order Orectolobiformes; family Hemiscylliidae; genus Chiloscyllium; species Chiloscyllium plagiosum. The sequence continues at coordinate 32,865,413 of NC_057725.1, forward strand.
GGTTTTATTTTCCTTTCAGTTAAAATTAACTTCTATTCTTTTGTTAGAAGCACATTTGCAGTCTCTGAATATGTTTAGTGCCTGGCCAACACAATAACCAAAATGGAATCTGAGTTGTTCAGACAACGACCAATTCACTGATGTTCAGTTGCTGGAGAAAAGAAATGAACTCAAGAGATAATGTGAGAGTGATTGTCCTTGACAACATGACAACATTTCACCAAGGATGGTATCAAGGAGCCCTGCCAAATGTGGATACATTGTGAAATGGAGAACAAATCTCCACTGGTTGGAGTCTGAAAGGAGGATGGCTGCTTCTTGGAGGCTAATCGTTTCAGTTCTGGGATATCACTGCAGGCTGATGTCAAGGCAGTGTCCCACACCTAACCACCTTCAGCTGCTTCACTAATGACCTAACACCATCATAAGGTCAGAAGTGAGAATGATTGTCGATGATTGCACAATGTTCAGTCCCAACCAAGACTCTGTGATACTGAAACAGACTGTGTTTGTAAGCAGCAAGACTGATAATAGGCAAGATGTGGAGGTGCCAGTGTTGGACTGGGGTGGACAAAATTAAAACTCACACAACACCAGGTTATAGCCCAACAGCTTTATAGGCATGTAACATTGGCACTATACAAATGTCAAACATTTACTATCTCCAGCCATAGAGGATCTAGCCTTCTTCCTCCTTGACATCTAAGGACATTAGCTGAATCCATCACTGTCAAGATTCTGGGAGTAACTTTTGACCAGAAATTGATCAGAATCACTAATTAGTCAGAAGCTTTCAATTCTATGGCGAGTAAATCCTCTCCCTATTACCCTGACTTGATCAACCATTAACAAGGCTGAAGTCAGGAGAATGATACAATACTCTCCTATTTCCTGGATAGTGTGATTCTAACTACACTCCAGCACCAGGACAATATCCAGCACAAAGCAGCCCACCCAAATGGCAGCTTAGCCCTCAGCTTAACGTTAAACTCCCTCAATCACAAATATACAGTGGCAGCAGTGTGCACCATGTACAAGATACACTGCAATAACTCACATGGTGACTCTTTGTGAGCTCGCTGAAATAGATCTTACTCTTACATATCTTACAGAGTTGAAGGCGCTGATTTCTAAAACTGCACTGAACGAGCGACCCATCCGACTGCTCAGGTGCATGTAATAGTTCCCTGAAATTATCATGAGGATGAGGAGAATGGTCTCTGCTTACAGTGAAAATTATTCTCCTCAAACAAAGCCACCACAAAACACTTTTATAATGAAAGCAGCTTGAAATACTGAGCAGTCTCTATGGAGACAAACAGAACGAGTGCTTTGGTCCAATGATCCTTCATTAGAACAGGTGAAATGTCCTTACGTTAAAAATTAATTTTGTTCCTCACCACAGATTTAACCTTTCCTGCTGAATGTTTCTGGACTGTCCTGTGGGTTATTTTAGGTTTCCAGCATCTGTAATCATTTTCTTTTGTGTTTGTAATAATTTTATCCATTATTGACAATGCTTTCCATCACACAAATACTTCCTCAAGTACATGATCGTGGATTCTATTCTGTGATACTGCACAAAGCTTTGAGACTAGGAATAGTTTGCAAATTCCTTTCCAGTTGAAGTGCACCCTGAGATTATTTGGAAGTTTATTATAATAGAATATATGACTGAGTACACAAGTAAGAATGGAAGTTATGCTTTTGGCATGAATACTTACTACTTTTAAAGGGTGTAACTCCTTGACTGGTATTGACTTCATTTTTCTCAGGTGTTGATTGTCCTTTACTAACTGCAAAAAATGTACATTAGCGAGCTGACGAAGATTCGGATTTTTCTGAATGTGACGTTATTACAAGCAAACCATTCAAAACTATTCTTGAAGTTCCTTCTATGATGAAGTTCTGATAACATTTCAACAAAACATTTATCTTAAGTCTTTCACCGCTCATTATAATGTTGCAGAACCAAACATTGAAGTGTTGTAAATATTAAAGTGAAACCTTTAATATAATTGTTATTACTAATTAGATTGCCACTGTTCAATTATGTTTAATTTGTTAATGAATTAATCTGTTGAAATTAATTTAGTTCCTCACTACAGATTTAACCTTATCTGCTAAGTGTTTCTGGACTGTCTTGTTTTTATTTTAGGTTTACAGCATTTTCTTTTGTATTTGAAATAATTTTGTTCATTATTGACAATAACACAAATACTTCCCAAGTACATTTGCAATTCTGACATAGTCCTATATACTATTCTGTGATACTGCACAAAGCCTTGAGGCTGGGTAAAGCTTGCAAATCCCTTTACAATTGAAGAGCACGTGAGATGACTTGGAATCTAATTGTAGGAGAATGTAGGACTGAATACTTGAGTAAGGAAGGAAATTGTGTTTTTGGCATTAATACTTACTTTGTTCAATGTCAGCAACCCTCTGCTGTACTGGTATTAGAGGACAATTTTCACTTTCTTCAGGTGATGGTGGTCCTTTAATAGCAATGGAGAATATTGATATTAGTGAGCTGACAAAGATTTGGATTCTGAATGTGATATTTTTAGAAGCAAATCATTCTACATTATTGTTGAAGTTTCTTCTACAATGAAGTTTTGATCACATTTCAACAAAAACTTTATCTCAAGTCTTTCACTGAAGACATATAATATAGCAGAACCAAACATTGCAGTATTGTAAATATTAAAGTGAAACCTCTTATCCAATTGTTATTACTAATTTGTTTGCCACTGTTCAATTACGGTTAATTTGGTTTAAGTGGACATTATTGCAGAATCGATATGTGTGGCTTTGGAAAAGCACAGCCGGTCAGGCAGCTTCCGAGGAGCAAGCGAGGCAACATTTTGAGCATAATCTCTTCATCAGGAATATAAGAGGACGTCCAAGAGGACTGAGAGATAAATGCCTTGTTTTTGTAAATCTACATGAGTGAGTAGTTCTGTTTTGATCTCATGTTTTTATTGAGATCCGCCTCTTGATTAAACTATAAAAATAAAGAAGATACATGGTAAGTTAGCCTGGCACTGCAAGTTTTAGAGCAGTATGATTGAGCTTTTTTTTGGGTCTGCAGATTGTTAAGGTGCAAAGATGGCATTTCAGTGGAGTGATGTGCTCTTCCTGTCCGATGTTAGAGATTAGGCAGAGTTTCCATGTTACTGATGATTATGGCTGCAGGAAGTGTGTTTGGTTGCAAGTCCTATCGGATTGCATGTATAGGTTGGAAAGGCTGTTAGAGGCAGTGAGGAATTTGTAGCAGCTGTGGATGAATGGATGGCCATTGCAGGAAAGGAGAAAAATCGAAGATACAGTCAGATAGATGTGTTGCCCCCGGGAAAGGTAGGAGGGGAAGACAGGTAGTGCAGGAGCATCTACTTCTTATTCGGGTGAAAGAAAAGGCTGGTAGGTGTACGGAATGCTGGATGGCTCGAGAAATTGAGGTTTTCATCAAGAGTAAGAAGGAAGCATGTGTCATCCATAGACAGCAGAGATCTAGTGAATCCCCAGAAAAGTATAAAGGCAGTGGAGTATACTTAAGAGAGAAATCCAGAGGGCAAAGTGGGGACACCAGATAGCTTTGGCAAATAAGGTTAAGGAGAATCCAAATGATTTCTGCAAAACATGAAGGACAAACGAGTAACTAGTGAGAGAATAGGGCCTTGTAAAAATCCGCAAGGCCACCAATAAGTGGAAGCACAGGAGATGGGGGAGATGTGAAATGAATATTTCACTGAGGAGAAGGATATGGAAGGTGGAGCACGAGGTGTATTAAATATTGAAAAATCTTGAAAAATGTCCATATTACAGAGGAGGTGGTGCTGGACATCTTAAAACGCACCAAGGTGGATAAATTCCCAAAGCCTGATCTGGCATACCCTAGAACTCTGTGGGGAAGTGATTGCTGGGCTCCTTGCTGAGATATTTGTATCATCGATAGTCACAGGTGAGGTGCCAGATGATTGGAGGTTGGCTAATGTGGTGCCACTGTTTAAGAAATGCGGTAAGGAAAAGGCAGAGAATTAGTGAAGGTGTGCCTGACATTAGTGGTGGGCAAATTGTTGGACGGAATCCTGAGGGATAGGATATACGTGTATTTGGAACTGCAAGGACTGATTAGGGATAGTCACCATGGCTTTATGCGTGGGAAGTGTTGTCTCCCTAACTTGAGACGGTTTTTTGAAGTAACAAAGAGGATGACGGTGGTGAACATAATCTACATGAACTTCAATCAGGCGTTCGACAAGGTTCCCCATGGAAGACTGGTTAGCCAGACTAGATGACATGGAATATAGGGAGAACTAGCCATTTGGATACAGAATTGGCTCAAAGATTGAAGACAGAGGTGTCGGTGGAAGGGTGCTTTTCAGACTGGAGGCCTGTGACCAGCGGTGTGCCAAAAAGGTTGGTGCTGGGTCCACTCCTTTCCATCACTTATATACATGATTTGGATGTGAACATAGGAGGTATGAGTAGTAAGTTTGCAGATGACTCCAAAATTGGAGGTTTAGTGGACAGTAAAGAACGTTACCTCATAGTACAACAGGACAATGATCAAATGGGCCGATGGGCTGAGGAGTGGCAGATAGAGTTCAATTTAGATAAATGTGAGGAGCTACATTTTGGAAAGGCAAATCAGGGCAGGATGTATACACTTAATGGGAAGGTGCTGAACACACAGACCTTGGAGTCACAGGTTTATAGTTCCTTGAAAGTGGACTCTCAGTAGATAGGATAGTGAAGAAGGAATTTGGTATGCTTGCCTTTATTGGTCAGTACATTGAGCACAAGAGTTGGGAGGTCATGTTGTGGTTAGGTCACTTTTGGAATACTGTATTCAGTTCTGATCTACCTGCTATAGGAAGGATGTTGTGAAACTTGAAAGGGTTCAGAAAATATTTACAAGAATGTTGCCGGGTTTGGAGGGTTTGAGCTACTGGAATAGGCTGAATGGGCTGGGACTATTTTCCTGAGATTATTGGCAGATGAGATGAGATATAAAATCATGACAGCCATGGATAAAGTGAATAGTCAAAGTCTTTTTCCTGGGCTGGGCGAGTCCAAAACTAGAGGACATTGGTTTAAGTTGAGACGAGAAAGATTTAAAAGGGACCTACGATGCAACTTTTTCACATAGAGGGTGAGTGTATGAAATTTGCTGCCAGAGGAGATGGTGGAGGCTGGTACAATTACAATATTTTAAAGACACCTGGATGGGTATATTCCTGAAGAAGGGCTAATGCCCGAAACGTCGATTCTCCTGTTCCCTGGATGCTGCCTGACCTGCTGCGCTTTTCCAGCAACACATTTCCATCTCTGATCTCCAGCATCTGCAGACCTCACTTTCTCCTGGGTATATGATTAGAAAGGATTGAGAGGGACATGAGCCAAATGATAGCAAATGGGACCAGAATACTTTAGGATATCTAGTCAGCATGGAAAAGTTGGATCAAAGAGTCTGTTTCCATGCTGTACAGTTCTATAACGCTATGAGTCTAGGTGTGCTGGGCAAGACATTTGGGAGAGACTTGGAATGAGCTGTTGGAAATGCAAATGGGAAAATGCCATTGAATTTCAACTTGCATTCATCACAGATATTCTTGGAATGATGAAAATCTTGAAGATCTTAAATACCATGCATAAGTAAATTTGAGATAATTTTTCTATATAAATTTAGAATAATTTGAACCTGAAGCATCTCCTCCAGAATATCTTTCCATTTAAGTTTTAAATAGAGTCATGTTACTGTACTCCTTTCCAGTGTCTCCAAATTATACAGTACCATTTTTTTAAATTGTCCTGCAATTATTACCACCTTGATTATTTCCACCTTCAGCTTCCTGGTTATGTTCATCTTGCAACTGACCTTGGGTGATGCGATCAATGACCTGCATTGTCCTGTCCTTATGGCTGTCTTTGCCTGTGCGGATTTCCTGTGTTTCTACATTCATGCAAAGTAAATAACAGTGTCAACGGTGTAAATCTTAGACTGGAGAAGTACTGTTGGCTAATGTCAAAAGATAATACATGCACTGCTGGCTAAGATACAACCTTGTCAAACAAATGCAACAACTTACATTTACACACCACCTTACAGCAGTGAAATGAGCGAAGGTACTTTACAAGGGGAAATGGTAATCATCATTTGACACCAAGTAGTAAATCACATTAGTAAGGCAGATGACCATGAGTAATATGAAATTTGAATATACTGATGACCTAAAAATGATGAAGCAGGGTTCTTTATTTGACTATTGTCAGGTAATTACAAACATGAAAATACATTAAGGACATACAAGGAACTATTTACAGCATTTGCATGGAAGGATGTGCGTGGGATAATGCTGGGCTGAGCAATGCTTTCGCCTATCTTCTCCTTTTACCAAAGACCCCTTGTCTTTTCTTCCCCAGTGAGACTCCATTTAACTGCTCCACCTCATGTCCCTCACTGTCATGACCTGCTGGTGGAACATTTCACAACAAACTGCTCAGTTCCGTTGGTCAGTGCTCTCCATCACCTGCTGCTAGAGGGTCCAACTGATGGGCAAACTGACCACTGCACCATGGTACAAGAGGCTACACAAGTAGGGGGAGCAAGAAGAAGTGATAATAGTAGTGTATTGTATAATAAGAGATACACATAGCATCCATTGTCAGCAAGATGCAAAGTTGTGCTTGGTGCGTTGCCTGCCTGGTGCCAAGGTAAGAGACATATTCAAGAAGCTTGAAAGGATATTGGAATGAAACAAGAAGGATCCAGTTGTTGTAGTCCATGTTGAGACCAACATAGGCAACATGGGGAATATCAGGAATTTGGAGCAAATTAAAGAACTATATCTCAATCATTACAATTTCTGAATTATTAATTGAGCCACATCCGAATTGACATAGTCATAAGAAAATTATGGAAGTAAACACATGGTTATAGGAGTGATACAGGAAAGAGGGATTTCATTATGTGAGGCACTGGCCTCATATTGGGACAAGAAGGACCTGTAATACTGGGATAAGGTGCACCTGAACTGACCTGGGTCCAATGTCTTATCTGAAAGGCTAAATAGGGTAGTGACGGGTACTTTAAAATAGTCAATGTGGTGGAGTTGGGGAGTGGGTAATGTTGCTTGGAGGATGTCATTACAGTTTATAATTCAAGGAACATGACAGATTGCCAAGAACCTCAGGAATCCTAATTCAGGCATGAGAGCGAATGGCAAAATTTTAAGGCGTTTCTTCATTAAACTTCATCAGACTGAAATAATAAACAGATGACTTAAGCATCAGCGCTGAGGGACAGGTTATAGTGTTTGGTCCAAATCAGAGTTCATTACATGAATACACTGAGAATAAGGAATAAATTAAACAAGCTGCAGGCACAGATACAAACTGTAGATATGATGTAATGGTCATGACTGAGACATGGCTGTGTGATGGTCAGGACTGGGAATTAAATATTCCGGGTTATAAGGTTACAGAACAGACAGAAAAATGACAGAGGCCTTGGAGGAGCCTTACTGATTAGAAGCAAAATTCCTTCAAATGGGAAGGGAGTATATAGTGAGGGAAAGTATTCAGTGGAGACAGTGTTTGGAATGATGAAGCAGGGTTCTTTATTTGACTATTGTCAGGTAATTACAAACACATTAAGGACATACAAAGAACTATTTACAGTAAATAATCTAAAATAAATGCTGTGTCCAGACCCCCTGGTAGCAGCTCCAAAGTGCTGATATTAGACAAGTGTGTAGCAAAGCCAGAGCATAATTAATGGGGATTCTAACTTTAACTTGGATTGTCAGAAAGATAGTGAATGTTTGGAAACTGACTGAGATTTCCTACAGTGATATATCCTGGATGCAACTCTGGATTTAGTGACGAGTAATGAGCTAGATTTAATTAGTAACATAATTGTGCATGAACATTTCTCAAATAATGATCATAATATGATCAAGTTCAATGTAGTGTTTGAAAGTGAAAAGCATAAATCATGAATGTAAACTGGATTTGAGTTCTCAGTGTTGTGAGGAGACCTGACCTGCTTTTCAAAATAATGATCAGATTTCCATTTGAAAGAAATGATAGCCTTCCCAAGAAGTCACTGGATCTGCTGTGCTTTTCCAGCACCACACTCTCGAATCTGACCTCCAGCATCTGCAGTCCTCTCTTTCTCCTAATTAGCCATGAGATAAGGTCTTCTTATTGTTATCTAGAGTTTTTATGTACCACAGCGAGACAGATGACTGGACACAAGCAGTTTGAGTCTATAAGAATAGACCCATTCCAGCAGAACAGTTTTTTTTTGTCTATGAATACATTCAGGCCATCAGAACTGGAAAGGAATCTTAAGCTATTTTCATAGCCACAAGTTGTGAAGTCAGAGTACAGTCAGTTAGCCTGTCCCTGTGTCTTGGGGAAGGATGGAGTGAATGACATTCAGTAAATAAGCACAAAGACACCAAAAGCCTTCAGTGGCAACTTTGTCAGTTCAGCTTGAAGTTTTAAAGGGAATGTAGAAGTGATACTTCCCTGGAGCTCAATGTCTGTAAAGGATATTGCTCAGAGAAGGGTTGCGTATTTCTTTTAGCTATTTTTGAGGTTCTTAAAACAAAGTTAAAAGCCTGGTTTTATTTTCCTTTCGCTAAACTTAACTTCCATTCTTTTGTTGAAAGCACATGAGCAGTCTCAAGTGAATATGTTCAGTGCCTGGCCAACGCAGTACCCAAAATGGAAAAATAAACCTTATGGTCTACCAAGTTAGGTTTCACTCTGGAACCTGAGTTGTCCAGTATTAACAACAGCTGGGATCATAACGAAGTGGGAAGTCTTAGCAGGATAGAAATCTGTGAAACTTAACAGAGATTTGTGAATCTTTAAAGAGACAAGTAAATGGAGATACTGGTCATAAAATCGAAGTTGCTGTGAAATTTGTTACACAGATTGTAATTTGAAAATGGCTTTGGCTGGTGCTGATTTTTTTTTCTGGAAGTAGAAAGTATCACAGTGGATTCTTGGATTGTTAACTAAGACTGCACTGAAAGAGTTAGAACATAATTTGAAGTTTGAAATTAAAAGAGGAAATTCAAATAAAGAGATGCTTAGAGGGATTATCCACCAATTCCAATTGAGATGACACCACCAGAATCAACTAAGATTGAGATAGAAATGGAAAAAAGCTTGATTTGGAGAGACGTGAAGAAATGAGAAGCTTTGAGAGAGAGGAAAAGAGAGAAAAGCAAAATAAAAATTTACAATGGAAGAAATACAGAAGAAATGAGCATTGAAAGAGAAATGGAAGTTGAAAATCTTGAAATGGAGAGAAGTAAAAAAACAAAGCCACATTTGCTGACACTGATGCATACACATTTTAAATCGTATGTACGCAAATTCAGAGAGTGCACTGAAGGGTAACAGTGAAGGATATGGCCTCCCAGCACTTGGGCCACTCTTGTACTACTCTCTCCCAGATCCTGGGCTCTCCTTGTTGTCCACTGCCCTCAAGCTGATTCTATGCTAATTCCCTTCTTACTTTGGAGGCCCCTCTAGCACTACTGAGCCCCTGTTCAAAATTGCGCATGCTTCCTTGTGCACACATGGAACTGCATTTATTGTTCATATCATACCTAAAGTTTACGTGATGATGTAAGAAGTGGGAACGATGCGTTCCTGAATGAGCACACATGCATAGTTAGGTGCACAAAGTTAAAAATCACACAACACCAGGCTATAGTCCAACAGGTTTAATTGGAAGCACACTAGCTTTCGGAGCGACGCTCCTTCATCAGGTGATTGTGTTTTTAACTTTGTACACCCCAGTCCAACACCGGCATCTCCGAATCATAGTTAGGTGCAGTTGCCAGTGACAGCAAGTACTGCCAAAAAACAAAGAGAAATGGAATTTGAATTACAACAGCTTGAACTCCAAAGTGAAAAAGAAACCAGCTGACATGACTTGGCCAAAGAAATGTTGAAGATAAAGGAAGAAAGATTTGGTTGCCACTCAGAGGATTATTTTGATCTCAATGAGTGATTTGACTCAATTAGAAATCTCCATTTAGTGCCTGAATTTACAGAGAATGGTCTTGAAACATTTGGAGGTGGCGGTGTTGGACTGGGGTGTACAAAGTTAAAAATCACACAACACCAGATTATAGTCCAACAGGTTTAATTGGTAGCACTAGCTTTTGGAGCGCCGCTCATTCATCAACCACCTAATGACGGAGCAGCGCTCCGAAAGCTAGTACTTCCAATTAAACCTGTTGGACTAAGACCTGGTGTTGTGTGATTTTTAACTTTAGTCTTGAAAGAGACATCATCTGTATGAAAGGGTAGCTGTGAAGATGAAGTGGCCAAAAGATAATTGGACCTTAATGTTACAGGGTTTCCTGAGAATACAGCTATGAATAAACACAGCAGTCTACAGGTTATGAAGGTGTTAAAGGTGGAACTGTCGATGTTTACTGGCTTGTGCCTGAAGTCTATGCATTAGAATTTAAGGAAGAAACTGAATTCAAAAATGAAATGTTGCAAGATCAGTGGTTTTAATCACTGAAGTTAGAGAAAGACTTTGAGAACCTGATGGAATTCATGCAAGAATTCCAAAATAGCAATCCAGTAACTCTCAAGATTTATTTAGATCACAGTAAAGTATCAGGAATACAAGAAGGTACAGTTCTTGTCTATGGTAACTCCCACAGACAATTAAAATTGGGTAAATGGTCGTCTTGTATTCAACAAAGAAACTGGAGGCGTAAAAAATTAGGAAATTGATAAGGTATTCGTTTTAGGGAATAAAAAGGATACCAAAAGAGAATGGCAAATAACTAGAAGCTAAAAGCGAAATGAAGCAATACACCCTAGAGTTCTGAAGGAGATAGTTGAGACGATAGTAGAGGCATTGCTGGTGATCTTTCAGGAATCACTGCAGTCAGAGGAGGCCCTAGAAGACTGGAAAATGACTAATATAACACCCCTGTTAAAGAGGAGGGAGGCAGAAGGCAAGAGATTATAGACTGGTCAGCCTGACCTCTGTCATTGATAAGATTTGCGAGTCCATTAATAAGGATGACATTGCGGAGTACATAGAAGTGCACTGTAATAATATGGCTTAGTCAGCACATGCTTTGTCAAAGGGAGGTCATGCCTGACAAAGATGTTAGAATTCTTTGATGAGGTAATGAGTAAGTTAGGCAAAGGAGAGCCAGTGGACGTGATCTATTTAGATTTCTTTAAGGCCTTTGACAAGGTGCCATACAGGAGGCTGCTAAATAAAATAAGAGCCTACAGGGCTAGGGGCTAGGGTTACTGGCATAAATAGAGGATTGGTTGACTGGTAGGAGACAGAGAGTTGGGATAAAGGGGTCTTTTTTTAGGATAGGAGCCAGTGACAAGTGGAGTTCCTCAGGGATTAGTGTTGGGACCACAACTTTTCATGATTCACCATTCATCATGGTCATAGCTGATCATCCAACTTAATAGCCTAATCCTGCTTTCTTCCCTTAACCTTTGATCCCATTCACCCCAAGTGTTATATCTAGTTGGCTACTGAATACATTCAATGTTTTGGCATCAACTACTTCCTCTGGTAATGAATTCCACAGGCTCATCACTCCAGCGAAAACAATCCTAACCTGGTCATTCTATTCTCATACATCAGTCCCTCCGTCCCCAGAATCAGCCTGGTAAACCTTTGCTGTAATCCCTTCAGAGCAAGAGCATCCTCCCTCAGCAAAGGATACCAAAACTGCATACAATATTCTAGGTGTGGTCTCATCAAGGCCCTGTATAACAGCAACAACACATCCCTATTCCTGTACTCAAAACCTCTCGCAATGAAGGCCAACATACCATTTGCCTTCTCTACCATCTGCCTTCTCATCTTTAGCAACTGGTGCACAAGGACACCCAGGTCCCGCTGCACACTCCCCTTTCCCAACTCTGCCTTCTTGATTTTGCTTCCAAAGTGAATAACCTCACATTATACAGCATTTGCCATTGATATGCCCACTTACCCAACCTGTCCTTTAAACATTTCCCCTCTTACTTTAAATCGATACACCCTAGTATTTGACATTTTCATCCTGGAAAAAGATTTTGATTATCTACCCTATCCATGCTTCTCAATTTTATATACTTTTATTAGGCTGCTCCTCAGCCTCTGGCGCTCTAGCAAAAACAATCCAACTTTGTCCAGACTTTCCTTATCGCCAACACAGTGCAATCCAGGCATCATTCTAGTAAACCTCTTTTGCATCCCCTCAAAAGCCTCCACGACCTTCCTACAGTGTGGCGACCAGAACTACACACAATACTCCAAATGTGACTTAACTAAAATTTTATACAGCTGCAACTTAACTTGTCAACTTTTATACTCAGTGCCCTGATTGATGAAGGCAAGAATGCCATACGCCTTCTTTAGCACTTTATCCACTTCCAGTGCCATTTTCAGGGAACATGGACTTGCACCCCAAGATTCCTCTGTATATTAATGCTCCTAAGTGTGCAGCCATTAACAGTACAGTTTGCTCTTGTACTTCACTTCCCAAAATGCATCACTTCACACTTGTCCAGATTAAACTCTATCTGCCATTTCTTCACCCAACATTTCAACCTTGAAAGTGGAGTCATAGGCAGTTAGGATAGTGAAGAAGGTGTTTGGTATTCTTGCCTTTATTCGTCAGTGCATTGAGTATAGGCATTGGGAGGTCATGTTGCCACTGTACTCGACATTGGTGAGGCCACTATTGGACTTCAGGTACAGGAAGGTTGTTGTGAAAATTAAAAGGGTTAAGTAAAGATTTGCAAGGATGTGGCCAGGGTTGGAGGGTTTGAGCTGTAGGGATATGCTGAATAGATTGGGGGCAATTTTACTTGGAGCTTCAGAGGCTGAGGGGTGACCTTATTGAGGCTTATATAATTATGAGAAGCATGGATAGGGTAAATAGGGTTTTTTCTCCAGGGTGGGCGAGTCAAAAGATAGAGAGCATAGGTTTAACCTGAAAGGGAAAAGATTTAAAAGGGATCTAAAGGGCAATGTTTTCACACAGAGGGTGGTACGTGTATGGAATGAGCTGCCAGAGGAAGTGGTGGAGGCTGGTAGAATTGCAACATTTAAAAGGCATCTGGATGGGTATACGAATAGGAAGCGTTTAGAGGGATATGGGCCAAATACTGACAAATAGGACCAGATTTATTTCGGATATCTGGTTGGCATGGACAAGATGGACCGAAAGGTCTGTTTCCTTGATGTATGTCTCTATGACTCTATGATCTATATCTTTCTGCATCCTTTCACAATTTTCCTCACTATTCACAACTGTCGTCTGCACACCTATCACCTACATTTTCATCCAAATAGTTTAGATATATTACAAACAATAGAGGTCCGTGTACTGATATTTGCAGAACACCACTGATCACAGAGCTCCAAGAGAAAATTACCCTGCCATAACTATACAACTTTGTATCCAAATTATAAACTCGCCATGGATGTCATACAACTAACCTTCTGGATCAACCTACCATGAGGAACATTGTCAAATGCTTTAGTAAAATGCATGTAGATAACATTCTCTGCCCTTCCCTCATCAACAGTTTTTGTTACTTCCTCAAAAATCTCTAAAATTTGTGAGACAAAACCTCCCTGCATTAAAACATGCTGGTTATCCCGAGAAAGTTCATTCTTCTCCAAATGCAAGTAAATCCTGCTCCTAAGATTATTTTCCAATAATTTTCCAACCCCTAATGTAAAGTTTACTGGCCTATAATTTCCTGGATTATCCCTGTTGACATTCTTCAAGAAAGGAACAACACTGGCTTTTGTTCTGTCATCTGGGACCTCACCTGTGGCTAAAGAGGACACAAATATCTTTGTCAAGACTCCAGCAATTTCCTCCCTTTCCTGCTTCAGTATCCTGGGATAGATCCATCAGGCCCTGAGAACTTACCTACTTTAATGTTTTTCCAACATTGCCTCGTCCTTAATATCAACATGCCCAGAGTATCACCAAACCCCCTCTCCAATCTCACCATTATCCATGTTCACCTTCTTGGTGAATAACAATGCAATATACTTAACTACTTCCTCTGTCTCTATACATAATTTCCTTCCTTAGTCCAAGAGCAGATCACCCCTTTCCCTCATTACCTGCTTGCTCCTAATATACATATAAAATGCCTAGGGATTCTCCTTAAACTAACTTGACAAAGACACTTCATGGCACCTCTAACCCTCCTCATTTCTTTTTTATATTCTTTCCTGTTTCCTTTCTACTCCTCAAGAGCTATGTTTGATTTCAGCTTCCTAAACCTTCCTATGCCTCATTTTTTGATGAACCCTTCAATATCTGTTGTCATCTAATGTTTCTGAAGCTAGTCATCCTTATTTTTCAACCTCACAAGAACATACCCATCCTGAACTCTAATCAACTGGCCTTTATCCTAAATGTCAAATGTGGATTTACCTTCAAACAGCCACCCCCAATCTAATTTCTCTACTGCCTGCCTAATATTGTTATAGCTGGAAATGTGTTGCTGGAAAAGCGCAGCAGGTCAGGCAGCATCCAGGGAACAGGAGAATCGACGTTTCGGGCATAAGCCCTTCTTCAGGCTTATGCCCGAAACGTTGATTCTCCTGTTCCCTGGATGCTGCCTGACCTGCTGCGCTTTTCCAGCAACACATTTCCAGCTCTGATCTCCAGCATCTGCAGACCTCACTTTCTCCTCTAATATTGTTATAATCAGCCTTATCCCAATTTAGCCGTTTCACCTGAGGACCAGTCTTATCCTTATCCATAATTATCTTTAAAATTTATAGAATTATGATTGTCATTCCCAAAATGCTCCTCATTTAAACTCTGATCATCTGGCCAGTCTCATTCCCCAATACAAGGTCTAGTACAGTCCCTTCCCTAGTTGGATTATCTATATATTGTTTCAAGAAATCCACATGGAAGCACCGAACAAATTCTGTCCCATCTAAGCCCCTGGCACTAAGACATTCCCAGTCAATATTGGGGATGTTAAAATCATCCACTACAATCCTCTATTGCTCTTACATCATTCAATGATCTGCTTACATATCTGTTCCACGACCTTCCACTGGCTATTTGGAAATTGATGGCATAACTCCATCATAGTGATTGTACTTTTCTTATTCCTGGCCTTGCCCGATGAGCCCTCCAAGACATCCTATCTTAGTCCAGCTGACATTCTCCATAATCAGTGACAGAACTCCCCCCCGATCCCTTTCACATTCCTCTTTATCTCACCTAAAACATCTAAACACCGGAACATGGAGCTGGCGGTCATTCCCTTTTCTCAACCAAGTTTCTGTAATGGCTACCACATCATAGTCCCATGTTCTAATCCAGGCTTTAAACTCATTTGCCTTACCTATTATACTCCTTGCATTAATATAAATACACTTCAAACCACTTGTCCCACTGTGTTCGTTATCCTGGCCCAGCTTGCTCTTCCTATTAGACTACTTGACTTAATAGTGGTCTTTTCCTCAAACACACCACACGGATTCGGAAAAGATTGACAAGGATGTTGCCAAGGTTGGAGGATTTGAGATATAGGTAGAGGTTGAATAGGCTGGGGCTGTTTTGCCTGGACCATCAGAGGCTGAAGGGTGACCTTATAGAAGTTTATAAAATCATGAAGGGCATGGATAGGATAAATAGACAAAATATTTTTCCTGAGATGGGGAGTCCAGAACTAGATGGCCTAGGTTTAGGGTGAGAGGGGAAAGATATAAAAGAAACCCAAGGGGCAACTTTTTCATGCAGAAGGTGGTATGGAATGAGCTGCCAGAGGAAGTGGTGGAGGTTGGTACAAATACAAGATTTAAAAGGCATCTGGATGGGTATACGAATAGGAAGAGTTTAGGGGGATATGGGCCAATACTGAAGGTGTGAGATAGAGTGAATACAGAAAAATTGTCTTTGGTTGATTAACAAAGGGTACCAATGTAAAGTGATAGGCCAGAGATGATATTAGGAACCATTTTTTCCCCATAGTGAATAGTTAGGATTTGGAGTGGACCACCTTAGAGGCTGGTGGGTATGGCTTCAATCCTGGCTTTCTGAAGGGAATTGAATTGGAACATTAGTGTCAGGGGTATGGAGAAATAGCTCCGTGGTGAGACTAA
Organism: Chiloscyllium plagiosum; assembly: GCF_004010195.1. Lineage (NCBI taxonomy): Eukaryota > Metazoa > Chordata > Chondrichthyes > Orectolobiformes > Hemiscylliidae > Chiloscyllium > Chiloscyllium plagiosum. Next base: position 32,881,575 of record NC_057725.1, read on the forward strand.
CTGGATTGCTGTTTGAAAGACTGCCAGAGACCTGAACACTAGAATGGCCTCCAAATCTGCTGTAGCATTCTACGTTTCTATTAAGCTAATTAGAGGGAAACCAATTTATGCAGAACATCACTGAAGCTTTGAAGCAACCACTTCTTTGTTAAATCCCATACTAGTGTAGAACTTTCTGCACAAAAAAGGACATTTGACCCAACATTATAGAGGTTTATTAAATCATGAGAGGCATGGATAGGGTAAATAGACAAGGTCTTTTCCTTGGGGTGGGGGAGTCCAGAACTAGAGAGCATAGGTTTAGGGTGTGAGGAGAAAGATTTAAAAGGGATTAGATTAGATTAAATTACAGTGTGGAAACAGGCCCTTCGGCCCAACAAGTCCACATCGACCCGCCGAAGCGTAACCCACCCATACCCCTACATTTACCCCTTACCTAACACTACGGGCAATTTAGCATGGCCAATTCACCTGACCTGCACATCTTTGGACTGTGGGAGGAAACCGGAGCACCCGGAGGAAACCCACGCAGACACGGGGAGAACGTGCAAACTCCACACAGTCAGTCGCCTGAGGCGGGAATTGAACTCGGGTCTCTGGCGCTGTGAGGCAGCAGTGCTAACCGCTGTGAGGCAGCAGTGCTAACCACTGTGCCACCGTGCCGCCCACAAAGGATCTAAGGGGCAACCTTTTTACGCAGAGGGTTGTGCATATATGGAATGAGCTGCCAGAGGAAGTGGTGGAGGCTGGCATGTTTACAACATTTAAAAGGCATCTGGATGAGTACAGGAATAGGAAGGGTTTGGAGGGATATGAGCCGGGCACTGGCAACTGAGACTAGATTATGTTAGGATATCTGGTCAGCATGGGTGAGTTGGACTGAAGGGTCTGTTTCCATGCTGTACATTTCTATGACTCAAGGTTGACTGACTGCTTCGCACCCTCCTGCCACATTTCTTTACACTTTCCCAAGTGGCACCAGTAAGCCTCCCTGCAAGGAAAGAGGTGCCTCTCCTGCTTAGGTTATAACTATAGGTATTGAGTAGAAAACTAAAACAGCAATGAAGAATTGTTAAGGCATAATAAAGAAAAGCTGATTGTATAAGGACTAGATAACATAGTTTTAAAGTTTCATTTGGAGATACAGGGAAGACAATGATAAGAATTATTTAGTGAATTGAATGGCACTGCCTTGGAACTTACCCCTAGCAGCCCGTTGGAAGTGGAGGTAATCAATGATTTTAAAAAGTAATCCAATGTGTACAGGGAAATAAACCTGCAAGGATATAGCAGATGAATGGGACTAACTGGATTCCTCCTCATGGACTAGGTATAATGAATGACTCTGTAACTTGTAATGAAACAGCCTTGCAGTGAAACCAATAATGATGATAATGGGACTGACCAATGTTATTCAAAACCACTGTCAGAACAATAAAGCTATCTATACATTGTAACAACTTGCCAAGAAATAATTCCCTTTTCACATTACGACAAATACTCAACATTTTTACAAAAGTTGACATGCAAAGATCTAATAACCAAATAGCTCTCATCTAAGAGTACATAGCTCATCTCTATGAATGCAAAAATTACTTTACCTTTCGATTTTTTGTACCAGATTCGAAGTCCCACACAAAGTCCTACACACAAAATAAAGCCAACGATGCCTCCAATAATTTGGTACACTGCTGGTATTTTATCTGTTAAAGTAAGGAACACGCAGAACTCTTTCAAAACTTGACAACAGCCAAATTGTAGCATTTGCATATTTCATTACAAGCTTAATTGTCCTGTTCTGCTTATCAGATCAATTTATTTTCAAGAAAATATGGCAGAACTGAAATAATTTATGTAAACGTGTGATATCTGTTCAACATTGTGCATTGTTTGAAACCAATCTTGTGTGCATTTAGTGTTATGCTAAATTAATTAGTGCTTTTTGGTCATCAGGCAGATACCTAAAACAGGCATCTGGCTTTTGGATATGTTCCTTAGAGTCTACTCTTGGCTGGAAGAGCCCACACTGGAAAATGATTGAAGGACTTGCTTTGTCCTGAATAAGAATTCTTCAGTAACCCCAACAACAAAAATTTACATTTTCAAAATCAAACTTTCTAAAGAACTCAGGAGCAGCAACAATGCAGTTCAAATTCCAACCACACCCATGCTCAATGATCAGTTACAGTGCAGAGACCAAAGTTCATACAATGGAGCTACATGTTTGTGTTTGACACATTCTATTTTGACTTTAGCATGACAAGCTGTGGCATGTGGATGTCACCTGCTTTGCAAAGAATAGTGGCTTGTATTGGGGTGATGCTAATATGTTGAACAGCTGGGCATGGCAAATAAAAAGATAGAAATACAAATTTAGGGGAAGGCAGTAACAAAGTGCTAATTTCACTGCAGATCCTCAGACTAATGTTGTGGGGACATGGTTTCAAATCATGGTGAAATTTGAACTTAATAAAAATCTGGAATCCAAAGATTACCAAATGGCAACCATGGAACCATTGCCAATTTTGTAAAAAATTCTTCTAGTTCACTAATGTCCACTACAGGAGGAAATCTGCCAACCTTACCCAGCCTGTCCTACATTTGATTCCAGACCAACAGTGATGTGTTGGCTCTTATCTACCCTCAGGGCAATTAGAGATGGGCAATGGATGCTGGCCAGGCCAGTAATGCTCACATTCCATGAGTGAATAAAAAAAACTGGAAAGGCCATATAAACAACTAAATATTACAAGGTTATAAAATTACAAATTATAAGCAAACTCTGTACTCTCACTAGGTCTTACCTGCAACACTGTCAGCGTCCAATGTAAAATTGTCAGAAATGGTTTTATGTTCCACTACACATCTGTAGTCAGTTTGTTCATCCCACGTTGGTTCAGTTTTTATTTTAGTGGAAACACTGAATGTTCCATCACTGTTCGTAACTATATCCTCAGTGGACTGGCTTGTTGAAACATATTCCATTTTTCCATCTGATAATTTGAACCAACTAACTTTGATTGGCTTAGGATAAAATTCCTTAACATCACATTGCAAAACGTGTTCTGTACCATTTGCAGTACTAATTTCTTGCACAGACATGCTGACCTTCGGTTGGACTATGTAAAAGAGAATAAGACATGTAAATTGTTAACATATCATTATAAACATTTTACTAATTCTTGCTCTAAGAACCTAGCAGTGCTTCAGTTCTTTGCTTCTTTTGTTATTTTAATTTGTTTTAACCTTCAGGATGATCAATTGAAATGTGAACATTGGTGGAGTGGGAAGGTATGGATTACAGGACCCTTTAATAGTTGTGGAAGGCAGGGAAAGAGTGAGAGGAGAAGTGCATAAAATGGATTGGACACAGTGGAGCACCCTGCTAATCACATAGGGGTTGACTCTTTGATTGACAAAAAGGATGCCATAACCAGAAATGCTCATCTGGCAGGTTGCATTATTGAAATAGGTCTGACAGAGAAATTGGAAGAATACAATGGAGTCCTTTCAGGAAGCTGGAGGTGAGAACTGTGGTCAAGATCATCCTCTACAATTCTGCCTCTGTCAGCATAATGCCACTGCCAAACACATCTTCCCTGGCCATCTTCAATATTCTTAAAAGTATCATTCACTCTGCAATGCCCTGGTCCACTCTGTAAATATTTGTAAACTCAACTTCTCCACTTCCAATTTCCATGGGATACCTTTCCATGCAAATGCAGTGAATGCAAGACTTAGCCTTTAGATCTGCCTTTCACATCATCTAAGTTTCAAAAGGCTTCTTCAAAGGCGCTCAGTGCCTGATCAAGGGACCCAGCATCAGAAGGCATGGGACCCACTAGACCAAATTCACACTCACTCTCCTGTGATACCCCCATCCCACCTTCGCAAACCTTTGGCCTTAAGTCCGTTGTTGATCTTCAGACAAGTACGTCACTGATAACTAAGTGGTGCAGTTGGCAATGGACTACTGCTGGCCTCTGATGTGTCTAATATGCATTGAAAATTGGAGGGCCTTCACTCATGGAGCTGATGTGGGCTCCTGCCAGGTCTTCATCCATCAAACAAGACCCTATTGCAGAGTAAATTATGCTGTTACTTCTATTTCTTTCCACAACTGAGAAATAAGGAAGGGATGATAACCTTATTGGGATTGTAGACCCCCTTATAGTCAGAGGGAAATTGAGAAACAAACTTGTAAGGAGATCTCAGCTATCTGTAAGAAAATAGGGTGGTTATGGAAGGGGATTTTAACTGTCCAAACATCGACTGGGACTGCCATAGTGTTAAGGGTTTAGATGGAGAGGAATTTATTAAGTATGTATAAGACAATTTTCTGATTCAGTATGTGGATCTACCTAGTAGAGAAGGTACAAAACTTGACGTACTGTTGGGAAATAAGGCAGGACATTTGACTGAGGTGTCAGTGGGGGAGCACTTTGGAGTCACTGACCATAATTCTATTAGATTTAAAATAATGATGGAAAAGGATAGACCAGATCTAAAAGTTGAAGTTCTAAATTGGAGAAAAGCCAATTTTGATGGTATTAGGCAAAAACTTTCGAAAGCTGATTGGGGGCAGATGTTCGCAGGTAAAGGAACGACTGGAAAATGGGAAGCCTTTAGAAATGAGATAATGAGAATCCAGAGAAATATATTCCTGTTAGGGTGAAAGGAAAGGCTGGTAGGTATAGGGAATGCTGGATGACAAAAGAAATTGAGGGTTTGGTTACGAAAAAGAAAGAAGCAGATGTAAGGTATAGACAGGATAGATCGAGTGAATCCTGAGAAGAGTATAAAGGAAGTAGGAGTATACTTAAGAGGGAAATCAGGAGGACAAAAAGGGGACATGAGACAGCTTTGGCACATAGAATTAAGGAAAATCCAAAGAGTTTTCATAAATACATTAAGGACAAATCAGTAACTAGGGAGAGAATAGGACCCCTCAAAGATCAATAAGGCGACATTTGTGTGGAGCCCTAGAAAATGGGGGCGATACTAAATGAGTATTTTGCATCAGTATTTACTGTGGAAAAGGGTATGGAAGATATAGACTGTAGGGAAATAGATGGTGACATCTTGAAAAATGTCCATATTACAGAGGAGGAAGTGCTGATTGTCTTGAAACACATAAAAGTGGATAAATCCCCAGGACCTGATCGGGTGTACCCTAGAACTCTGTGGGAAGCTAAAGAAGTGATTGCTGGGCCTCTTGCTGAGATATTTGTATCATTGATAGTCACAGGTGAGGTGGGGGAAGACTGGAGAATGGCAAACGTGGTGCCACTGTTTCAGAAGGGTGGTAAGGACAAGCCAGGGAACTATAGACCAGTGAGCCTGATGTCGGTGGTGGGCAAGTGGTTGGATGGAATCCTGAGGGACAGGATGTACATGTATTTGAAAAGGCGAGGATTGATTAGGGATAGTCAACATGGTTTTGTGTGTGGGAATCATGTCTCACAAACTTGATTGAGTTTTTTGAGGAAGTAACAAAGAGGATTGATGAGGGCAGAGCAGTTGATGTGATCTATATGGAATTCAGTAAGGCATTCGACAAGGTTTCCCATGGGAGACTGATTAGCAAGGTTAGATCTCATGGAATACAGGGAGAACTAGCCATTTGGATACAGAACTGGCTCAAAGGTAGAAGTCAGAGGGTGGTGGTGGAGGGTTGTTTTTCAGACTGGAGGCCTGTGACCAGTGGAGTGCCACAAGAATCGGTGCTGGCATTTACATAAATGATTCAGATGCGAGCATAAGAGGTACAGTTAGTAAGTTTGCAGATGACACCAAAATTGGAGGTGTAGTGGACAGCGAAGAGGGTTAGAAGATGTTTGGTATGCTTTCCTTTATTGGTCAGAGTATTGACTTCAGGAGTTGAGAGGTCATGTTGTGACTGTACAGGACATTGGTTAGGCCACTGTTGGAATATTGCGTGCAATTCTGGTCTCCTTCCTATCGGAAAGATGTTGTGAAACTTGAAAGGGTTCAGAAAAGATTTACAAGGATGTTGCCAGGGTTGGAGGATTTGAGCTATAGGGAGAGGCTGAACAGGCTGGGGCTGTTTTCCCTGGAGTGTCAGAGGCTGAGGGGTGACCATATAGGGGTCTACAAAATTATGAGGGGCATGGAAAGGGTAAATAGGCAAAGTCTTTTCCCTGGGGTTGGGGAGTCCAGAATTAAAGCGCATAGGCTTAGGGTGAGAGGGGAAAGATATAAAAGAGACCTAAGGGGCGACGTTTTCACAGAGGGTGGTACGGGTATGGAATGAGCCTCCAGAGGAAGTGGTGGAGGCTGGTACAATTGCAACATTTAAGAGACATTTGGTTGGGTATATGAATGGGAAAGGTTTGGAGTGATATGGGCCGGGTGCTGGCAGTGGGATTAGATTGGGTTGGGATATCTGGTCGGCATGGACGGGTTGGACCGAAGGGACTGTTTCTATGCTGTACATCTCTATGACTATGACTGTAAGTGCTGTCTGGTGTATTGAATATTTCCAGCATTTTTCATTTCTATTCCATTACCATTTTTTGATTCCTTTTCATAATATTTCAATTACCTTTGTGCCTGGACGCCAATTTGTTAACACCCCAAATACCTCTAGCTTTGCATCATTTAGAAATTACACTGATCTATGCATTTTAGGTTGCAAGTCAATGATCTCATTTTTGCCCCTTCTTGAAATCCATTTGTCACAGTTTTGGCCATTCACTTAAACCAATAAATTTCAGGCTTCAATCCACACTGTTGACAATGTTACTATTTTTGTGCCATCAGCAATTTTGAATGCATGCCTCTTTATCTGATTAAGTGCAGCTTTTGTGTATTTTTGGCAGTACAGAATCAATGGGCCAAAGGGCCTCTTCTGAGCTGTCTGATTCTATGAATATAAAGTAGATAATATTTATAGTAAATGCCTATGGTCCAGTTGGACACCATTAGCCATATTCTGTCAAATGGACTATCTGCACATTACATCATTCATTCTGTTTTCTATTGTGCAGTCAATTTCTTAATATGGACAATAATTTAACATTAATTCCATAAGCTTCAACTTTAGTAAACTGCCCTTTACCAAATTTCTTCTTGAAGGTTGTAGAGAGAACACATTTAGAACTTCCCTTGGTTACTACTTAAGTTGCTGATAAGAAAGGTATGACTTTACAACTCAATACTGACTCTCTCTATGATCTGCTGAAAGTTTTCAAGGTGTTCAGCTATTTTATCTTTAATTATATGATGTTCAAAAACCAAAGTAACAGCTAACAGATTTATTATTTTTCTGGTTTCCATGTTTCAACTATCCAAGTTGCGAACTTACATGAAGAATATTTTAAAATTCTGGATATAGGCATCGCTGGGACTATTGCTGTTATCAGTTATACATTTTCACAGTTAAATTGTTCCTGGGCTCTTTTTTAATTATCAAGATTTTTGTATGATTTTGATATTCAATGTTTCGCTTCACACTCTCTTTTTTGATATTACTTACTATTACTGTTCCAACCAAGGTCAGTTAGCTTCATAAAAACTGCAAAATTGATGGCTGTTATTAACTGGAATGCTTACTTAGCCATCAGCTGAGTCAGAACTTTAATGATTTTACAGATGGAAATAAATATTTTTTGCATAGAGCAGTAAATACCCAGTACTGTGAGTAAAATTGCATGTTATGGAGCTGAAATTGATTTTGTCTCTCCTACCTGACACTTGCATCACTGAACTCTTTTCTTCTTTATGGGGAGTAACAAAAACAACGCACGTGTATGTTCCTTCTTCATAACGTTGCACATTTGGAAGGTAAAGTGAAGCATTCCCTTTCTGTAAAGCATTGTCAAACATCTTTGCTCCATTTCTGATTGGTTGATGCTTTCCTCCATTGAATATATACACATCTTTCTTGGCTGTTTGCGATGTAAAAGTCCATCGAACAGCTACATGTGAGAGGTCAGATTCTGGTTCTTTATATTTGCATTTTAAAAGAGCATCTTCATTTGCTAAAACTTCCAGTGGTGCAGGAAATATCTCCACTTCTAAAGGTCCTAGAAAATAATTTAATATTTTAAAATAGTAAAATGCCTAAACATGCCTCAAATATTGCAAATAGGTGGAGAGCTATTGTTATAATCACAGCAGGGATCAGTATCAATTTTCTAAATAGAACTTTGAAATTTTCAAAACACACAAAATCACAAGATTTCATGGTTAAAACAGATACATTTTTATTATACAGGAATCAAATAAAGCATACACTAAATGCTTTCATTAGCCTCTATGCTCTATACCCAGAATTAGTATTAGATAAATGTGAAGTAATAGACAAATTATGGTTGGTTATAAACTATAAATTACACATTAAAGGCACTTTCAGAAGTTATGACTTGGTATGGTAATCCACTCAGCATAAGTCTAATCAGTTTCAGTGACAGAGCATTTTTAAAACTATGTCTTCCTCATAAGATGTTCAGGTATTCTCCTCCTAGTTCTTCAACACTATAGTTCCAAACAAATTAATCTCCAAACTCTGAGACCTGCCCTCTGCAAATGGATCCTCAGCTTCCTGATCCACAGACTGCAATCAGTAAGAATAAGCACGATAATCCTCAATACCAGCACCCTGCATGGCTGCGTACTCAGCCCCATACTATACTCCCTATACACTCATGCCTATGAGGCCAAATTTCGTCTTTAACTCCATCTATAAGTTCGTTGACGACACAGATGAGACAGAATACAGGAAAGAGACACAGTACTTGGTGGTGTGGTATAAAGATAACAATCTCTTTCTCAATGTCAGCAAACTGAAAGAGTTGATCATTGACATTAGGGTGCAAGGTGGAGGGTATGCCCTTATCTACATCAATGGAGCTGAGGTGGAGATGGTTGAGAGAATCACATTCCCAGGAGTGATGATCACCAACAATCTGTCCTAGTCAAACTGCACTGAGGTGATGGTCAAGAAAGCACCACAACATCTCTATTTCCTCAAGAGGCTAAGGAAATTCAGCATGTCCATAAAGACACTGACCAATTTTTATAGATGCACCTGTGAGATATTGTGTTATGACACATTGTGTTATGGGTTATCTTTATTAACCCATGCACCAGCTCGCTATATTCATTAATACCGGGTTCCTGTTCATTTATTCATAACCTTTTACTTCCCTATTATTTACTATAACACAGTTTCATTCATTCATTCATAAAACTGCAGTTCTGCAGTATCCAAATTTAAAAACAACCCTTTCAAACTCATTAGTGCATTTCCACATCTTATCATCTCTTGCCACAAGCAGTGTTTTCCTCTGGATAAATGAAGCATACAGAACAATACCATCCCCATCAACCATTATAATATTAATCAGCACTTACTAACCATCTTCTGGACCTGAATAGATTAGGTACCTGTTAAATATCTTTTAACTTGGCTATTGTCCCTTTAAGAAACTAACTGACAAATCAGCAATTCTATGAAATTGCATGAATGAATGAAACTCATACCGGCAAATAGAAAGTAAATCTCACAACCCAGCTACAGTAATCAGCTTAATACCCTTTATTCTTTTATTCCGTATAGGTAAAATTTTTAACTTATTTAGAGCATATAGGCCTAGCATTTTTACTAATATTTACTAACTTAAAAGACAAAAAGACTGACACCTCCCAATTATGCAAGCAGACCAGACAGATGTCCCATCAGAAGTAGCAGCCAGCACTTAGCACATGTTTTAACCCATCTCCTGTCTCCCAGGTCAGAAGCCCTTCAAAACTTTGTGTACTAGAGATAAAAATTGTAACACCACGGTAATGGAATTTTACTATATGTAAGAACTGTGTATAAAGGGTCTCTTGTAAGAACTGTATTTTGGGATTTTATAGCTGCCTCAGACTTTAACTGTGAGTGCTGAATAAAAGAGGCTATTTCCGCTACTTATCAATTCCAGTCATTATATGAACACAACACAGAAAGCATTCTATCCAGATGCATCACAGCTTGGTGTAGCAAATACACTGCCCAGGACCATAAAAAAACTACAGAGGGAAGTGAACGCAATTCAGTCCATTACACAAGCCAATGTTTCATACATTTACTCTATCTATCAATCACGCAGCCTGGGGAAGACAGCCAACATAATCAAGACCACTGTCATCCTGATATACTGTAATCTCTTCCAAACTCTTCCATCAAGCAGAAGAAGCAAAAGCTTAAACACACATACCACCAGGTTCAAGAACAGCTTCATCCTTGCAGTTGTTAGACTTCTGAATGGTCCTTTCAAATCTTAAATTTGATGTTGAACTCGATCTTTGTGCACCTTCTCTGCAGCCATAAGAGTCATACAGGTATACAGCACAGAAACAGATGCTTCAGTTTAACTCATCCATGCCGGTCAGATGTACTATATAAATCTAGTCCCATGTGCCAGCATTTGGCCCATGTCTCTCTAAACCCTTCCTATTCATATACCCATTCAGATCCATTGTACCAGCCTCCAACACATCCTCTGGCAGCTCATTCCATTTGTGCACCAGCCTCTGCTTGACAAAGTTGCTCCTTAGGTCCTTTTTAAATCTTTCTCCTCTCATTTTAAACTCATACCCTCTAGTTTTGGACTCACCCATTCCGGGGAAAAGACTTTGCTTATTTATCCAATCCTTGCCCCTAATGATTTAATAAACATCTGTAACATCACCCCTCAGCATCCAATGCTCCAGCCTATTCAGCCCCTCCCTATAGTTCAAACCCTACAACCCTGGCAACATCCTCATAATCTTTTCTGGACCCTTTAAAGTTTCACAACATCCTTCTTAAAGCAGGGAGACCAGAATTGCATACAGTACTCCAAAACTGACCTAACCAATGTCCTGTACTGCCACAACATGACCTCCCAACTCCTATACTCAATGCACTAACCAATAAAGGCAACCTGTGACTCCATTTTCAAGGATCTATAAACCTGCACTCCAAGGTCACTTTGTTCAGCAACACTCCCCATCCTTACCATTAAGTGTATGAGCCCTGCCCTGATTTGCCTTTCAAAATCAGCACCTAACATTTGTCTAAATTAAACTCCATCTGCCAACCCTCGGTCTATTGACCTATCTAATCAAGATCCTGTTGTCCTGTGAGGTACCCTTCTTCACTGTCCACTACACCTCCAATTTTAGTGTCATCTTCAAACTTACTAACCCTACCTCCTGTGTTCACATCCCGGCTGAAAGGGAACATAAAACAGTTTTGGCAAATAATGTTTTGGAGAATTCGAAGGGATTCTACAAAAACATTAAGGACAAAAGAGTAAGTAGGGAGAGAATTGGGTGCCTTAAAGATCAGCAAGGCAGCCGATGTGTGGAACCACAGGAGATGGGTGAGATAATAAATGTGTATTTGTGCATCAGTGTTTACTGCGGAGAAGGATATGGAAGGTATAGAATTTGTGGAAATAAATAGCAACATCTTGAAAAATGTCCATATTACAGAGGAGGAACTGCTGGATGTCTTAAAATGCATAATGGTGGATAAATCCCTGGGACCTGATCAGGTGTACCCTAAAACTCTGTGGGCAGAGAGGGAAGAGATTGCTGGGCCTCTTGTTGAGATATTTGTATCATTGATAGCCATAGGTGAGGTGCTGGATGACTGGAGATTGGCTAACATTGTGCCACTGTTCAAGAAAGGTGGTAAGAAAAAGCCAAGGAACAATAGACTGGTGAGCCTGACATCAATGGTGGGCACATTGTTGGAGGGAATCCTGTGGGACAGGATTTACATGTATTTGGAAAGGTAAGGACTGATTAGGGATAGTCAACATTGCTTTGTGCATGGGAAATCATGTTTCACTAACTTGATTGAGTTTTCTGAAGAAGTAATGAAGAGGTTTGATGAAGGCAGAGAGGTGGATATGATCTATACGAATGTCAGTTAGGCGTTCCTCTTGATAGACCGGTTAGCAAGGTTAAATCGCATGGAATACAGGAAGAACTAGCCGTTTTGATAAGGAATTGGCTCAAAGGTAGAAGACAGAGGGTGGTGGTGAAGGGTTGCATTTCAGATTGGAGGCCTGTGACCAGTGGTGTGCCACAAAGTTTGGTGCTGGATCCATCCATGGCATTGTATTCCTCGTTCTGTTCTATTACCTTTATGCACTTTGTATGGTATGATCTGCCGGCACTGCGGGCCAAACAAAACTTCTCACTATGCTTAGGTAGATGTGAATAATCAATCAAATCACATCAAATCCTAGGATTTAGCCTCATCTCTAGCCAACAGCCAACTTGTTTTAACCAAAACAAGTTCAATGGCATGGTCTTGATTAAAAATGGCTTATGTATGCAGAACATCCTCAATTCTAATTGGATGATAAAATGCCACTATCTTGAAGTAATGGAAACAGTTGAGCAATCATGATCATTGCTTATTAACAGTTTCTGGATCTAAATTCTTCAACCTGCCTGCCTGTACTGCATAGCTAGCATCATCATTATCCATTACTGAAATCAGGCAGCATTTTTAAGTATTCCATAACTATAAATCAAACTGTTTGGGCTGTAGGAGGATGGGACATTGTGATAGTGTCACTGAACTAAAAATGAAGAGACCCAGGCTAATGCTCTGGGGATGTGGGTTCAACTCCCAACTCACAGCAGCTGGAATTTAAAGTTAATGATAAGCTGAAGCTTAAAGACTGGCAATTGTAAAACTCCATCTGGTTTACTGATGTCCTTCATAGGGAAGACAATCTACATTCTACAGTCAGGGCTTCATGTGACTCCAGATCCACAGTAATATGGTTGATTCTGTCGTACTGATCAAAGGTATTCACTGATAGGCAACAAATGCTGGCATTGCTAGAGATATCCCGAGCCCGGGTCTCTGGCGCTGTGAGGCAGCAGTGCTAACCACTGTGCCACCGTGCCGCCCAATATGGTTGATTCTGTCGTACTGATCAAAGGTATTCACTGATAGGCAACAAATGCTGGCATTGCCAGAGATATCCCGAGGCCATTAAGAAATATTTAATAAAAACTATCCAACCATATCCAGTATTCTTAGAAAGTTTCCTATTAGTTTCAGTCTCAGTTTCTGTAGAAACTGGAAGGGTCAGTTTCCTTTCTTCATTTCCTTCTTCAATAAAAAGTTGAAGCCACCATAGTCCATGCTTTCATTAAAGGGCATGATTCGGAGATACCTGTGTTGGACTGGGGTGTACAAAGTTAAAAATCACACAACACCAGGTTATAGTCCAACAGGTTTAATTGGAAGCACTAGTTTTCTGAGCGCTGCTCCTTCATCACCTGATCAATTAATAGTGATCAAGGCTTACAAATTTTGCTGAGGAACAGTTCAACAATGATCTCACTGACTTGTGGAAAAGTCTTGAAGTGCTGATTGATCAACATTTTCACTGACTGCTCCAGGGTTACCTCATGCCAAATGTATTAAGAATTGATACATTCCATGACTTAGACAAATAATTAAACAGAATAGCCACCCCATGTGCTATAAACAACAATTTAACACATTCTCTCACTTTTTATAAAGGAAAAATGGCACAAATTCCACAGAAATCAACTTTTTTTCAGTGAATTTCCTGTGCTGTTACTTATCTTTCCCCTTTTGTAATGCTCTGGATGTTGCAGAAGCAAAACTGTCAGCTGTCAGCCTTATTATTCCTCCAAAGGAATTCAGCATATGATGCCAAATCTAGAATGCATACAGTCAGAATAATGTATGCAGTTTTGGGATCCATGATATAGAAAGGGAACAGCCAAATATTAATTCATTAATTTGCTTCCTATTTGCATAATCTCAACTACAAAGACTTGGACAATGATGCCTGTTTTCATTGGATTTTAGGTTTTGAAATGATGATTTGGTAAACATTTTCAAGTTAGAAACACAGTGTATGTCGAAAGATTTTCTACTGAATCAATGAGAATGCAGCAACACAAAATACATTTAAGTGATTTTGGATGGCGATAAGGATTTTTTTTTGAAGTACAAATCTTAGAAATATATAGTGGTTGAGGCAGAGAACATTTCAGCATTCAAAACGTTAGATAGATGGTTGAGGGATAAAGGAATCTGGAAACAAAGCAAGTGCATGGGATTAGGACAATGCTTGAATAGAAGATAAACTTGAACATGCACTGATTAAATGGCCTGCTCATGAACAAAGAGATCTTGGAGTGCAGGTTGAAAGTAGAGTTGCAGGTAGATAGGATTGTGAAGAAGGCATTTGGTATGCTTTCCTTTATTGGTCAGAGCACTGAGTACAGGAGTTGGGAGGCCATGTTGCGGCTGTACAGGACATTGGTTAGGCCACTGTTGGAATATTGCATGCAATTCTGATCTCCTTCCTATTGGAAGGATGTTGTGAAACTTGAAAGGGTTCGGAAAAGATTTACAAAGATGTTGCCAGGGTTGGAGGATTTGAGCTATAGGGAGAGCCTGAATAGGCTGAGGCTGTTTTCCCTGGACCATCGGGACAGAGGGGGTGTGCTTATAGTGGTTTATAAAATCATGAGGGGCATGGATAGGATAAATAGACAGGTGTTTTCCCTGGGGTGGGGCAGTCTAAAACTGGAAGGCATATGTTTAGCATGAGAGGAGTAAGGTATAAAAGGGACTTAATGGGCAACTTCTTCATGCAGAGGGTGGTGTGTGTATGGAATGAGCTTCCAGAGGAAGTGGTGGAGGCTGGTACAATTACAGCATTTAAGAGTCATCTGGGTGGATACATGAATAGGGAGTGTTTAGAGGGATATGAGCCAAGTGCTGGCAAATGGGACTAGATTACGTTAGGGTATCTGGTCAGTATGGACAAGTTGGACCAAAGGGTCTGTTTCTGTGCTGTCTATCTCACTGACTCTATGACTCTATGTGCACGTTAGGTGAACTGGCCATGCAAAATTGCCCATGGTGTCAGGGATATGTAGTTTAGGTGGATTAGTCAGGGGGAAATGCAGGGTTGCAGGGATAAGGGATGTGTCTGAATGGGATACTCTTTGGAGGGTTGGTGTGGACTTGATAGGCTGAATGGCTTGCTTCCACACTGTAGAGATTCTAACCTAAACTGGCAGATTAGGTTAAGGGAAATGCAAGAGAGATGTGGTGACAAGCATTTAAGAGAATATTACAAATACAGAGGATAGTTACATTTGAAAAGAAGGACAAATTTCAAGGTAAGATCAACATTCTATGGTTAACTAGAAAAATTATGTCAAACTTTATGAAAAAGCATATAATTGTGCAAAGTTGATTTGCAAGTCAGAAGCATGGATGGAACATTATAAAAGGTAAAGAATGACAAAAATGTTAATAAGGAAGGAGAAAGTAGAGTCTGAGAGAAAGTTAGGTTAAACATTAAAATAGCACAGAAAATTTGAATATGAGAAAAAGTGAGCAAAAATAAAAATAGATATTTCTATAGACATTTTCAAAAGAATAAAGTTAATAAAGTGTACATTGGTTCCAGAAAAAGTGAATCTGGTGTGTTAATAATGGATAATAAAAGAGCAAAATGTCCAGATTACAGAGGAGGAAGTGCTGGATGTCTTGAAATTGGCAAAGATGGATAAATCCCCAGGACCTGATCAGGTGTAACCGAGAACTCTGTGGGAAGCTAGAGAAGTGATTGCTGGGCCTCTTGCTGAGATATTTGTATCATCCATCGTCACAGGTGAGGTGCCGGAAGACTGGAGGTTGGCAAACGTGGTGCCACTGTTTAAGAAGGGTGGTAAGGACAAGCCAGGGAACTATAGACCACTGAGCCTGACCTCGGTGGTGGGCAAGTTGTTGGAGGGAATCCTGAGGGGCAGGATGTACACATATTCCTGATGAAGGGCTTTTGCCCGAAACGTCGATTTTACTGCTCCTCGGATGCTGCCTGAACTGCTGTGCTTTTCCAGCACCACTCTAATTTAGACTCTGGTTTCCAGCATCTGCAGTCATTGTTTTTACCTATGTATTTGGAAAGGCAAGGACTGATAGTCAACATGGCTTTGTGCATGGGAAATCATGTCTCACAAATTTGATTGAGTTTTTTGAGGAAGTAACAAAGAGAATGTGATCTATATCGACTTCAGTAAGGCATTCGACAAGGTTCCCCATGGGAGAACGATTAGCAAGGTTAGATCTCTTGGAATACAGGAAGAACTAGCCATTTGGATATAGAACTGGCTCGAAGCTAGAAGACAGAAGGTGGTGGTGGAGGGTTGTTTTTCAGACTGGAGGCCTGTGACCAGTGGAGTGCTACAAGGATTGGTGCCGGGTCCTCTATCTTTTGTCATTTACATAAATGATTTGGATGCGAGCATAAGAGGTACAGTTAGTAAGTTTGCAGATGACACCAAAATTGGAGGTGTAGTGGACAGCGAAGAGGGTTACCTCAGATTACAACAGGATCTTGACCAGATGGACCAAAGGGCTGAGAAGTGGCAGATGGCGTTTAATTCAGATAAATGTGAGGTATTGCATTTTGGGAACGCAAATCTTAGCAGGACTTATGCACTTAATGGTGAGGCCCTGGGGAGTGTTGCTGAACAAAGAGACCTTGGAGTGCAGGTTCATAGCTCCTTGAAATTGGAGTCGCAGGTAGATAGGATAGTGAAGAAGGCGTTTGGTATGCTTTCCTTTATTGGTCAGAGTATTGAATACAGGAGCTGGGAGGTCATGTTGCAGCTGTACAGGACATTGGTTAGGCCACTGTTGGAATATTGAGTGCAAGTCTGGTCTCCTTCCTATTGGAAAGATGTTGTGAAACTTGAAAGGGTTCAGAAAAGATTTACAAGGATGTTGCCAGGGTTGGAGGATTTGAGCTATAGGGAGAGGCTGAACAGGCTGGGGCTGTTTTCCTTGAAGCGTTGGAGACTGAGGGGTCACCTTATAGATGTTTACAAAACTATAAGGGGCATGGATAGAGTAAATAGGCAAAGTCTTTTCCCTGGGGTCAGGGAGTCCAGAACTAGAGGGCATAGGAGATTGGGTTGTGATATCTGGTCGGCATGGATGGGTTGGACTGAAGGGTTTGTTTCCATGCTGTACATCTCTATGACTCTAGATGACAGATGAACTGAACAGGCATTTTGCAATTGGTCTTCACTGTACAGCATACAATTAATATCCTGGAAATTGCTGTAAATCTGGAAATGGAAGTCAGTAAGGCAGTCAAGAAAATTATAGTTGCCAGTGAATTGGTACTAAGCAAACTTTTGGAACTGAGACTGACATGTCCCTGGGTCCTTGGTAGGTCAAACCTTGGTCTTAAAAGAGATGGCTAGTAATATAGTGGATATGTGGTTTTAACATTCCAAGACTTCCTAGATTAAGGAAAAATTCTATTAGATTGGAAATGTAAATGCAACTCCTTTATTCAAAAAAAGAGTAAGACAGAAAATAAGAAACACCAATGCAATTAGTCTGACGTGTCATGGGAAAGATAACAGAAGCTTTTACTAAAGTGACAGCAGGACTCTTTAGGAAAGTTCACGTTAATCAGACAGGATTAACAAGATTTCGTGAAAGAGAATTCAGGTTTAACGTATTTATTGGGCTTGTTTAAAGACGACTTACTGCAGACAAAAGGGAACCTCGATGTACTGAAATTAGATTTCAAGAAAGCAGCAATCAAGTCAGCCAGTTATTGAATGGTGAAGTATTGTAGTCTCAAAGGGTTGCTCCTGACCGGTTATGTCCGTACAACGTTAAAAATCACACAACACCAGGTCATAGTCCAACAGGTTTATCTGGAACCTGCTGTTATAATCTACATTACTTACAGTGTGAAAACAGGCCCTTCGGCCCAACAAGTCCACACCGACCCGCCGAAGTGTACCCACCCCCCAGACCCATTCCCCTACATATACCACTGCATACTACAGGCAACTTAGCATGGCCAATTCACCTAACCTGCACATCTTTGGACTATGAGACGAAACCGGAGCACCCAGAGGAAACCCACGCAGACACGGGGAGAATGTGCAAACTCCACACAGTCAGTCGATTGGGGGCGGGAATTGAACCACTGTGCCACCGTGCCGCCCACAAATGTTCAATGCAGAAAATAATATAAATTATTTAACCTCGTTTCAACAAACAAAAACTGTGTTCACACTGTTGCATTTATGACTTCAGTTTATAAAGTGGGATGTTAGGACAAATCACTTCAGTAATATTATTTGAATGAAAACAAGTTCTGAAGAGTTTATACCAAAGTGGAAACATTAACTCGGGTTCTCTGCCCACAGATGCTGGGGAGTTTCAGCAGTGCGCTCTATGTTTATTTCAATAATATTTACTGGATGGACACAGTCAAAACAAGGTGACCACACACAAAGCTGAAACTTCCGGGTGGAAGGAGAAATGCCGTCATCTCAATTATATTTTCCCAAGAGGTCACATATCTCTGAAAACTTGATGTTTACCAACAGTTCCGAGTTACTGATTTTATTACTTCCCTCATTACACAGTCACGTATTTATTCTGACCGCGAAAGGTCAATTGAGAATCAAACTGTACGATCCTGTCACATTTGACATTCAAATAAAAATCACGACAAGCTTCCTGAAAAACGTTGTAAAACATCGTTATTAAAAGCTAAATCCACGCAGTATAGCAAAAACCGTAGAACCCTCCCCGCTCTTGGCCTGAAGCAGAATTAAAGTTCGGACTTAGTCCTAACAGACTTATTTGTTTAGAGTTTCCGATGCCTACGATCAAGAGACACCAAAACTCGTATACTCTTACCTACTAATGAAGTGAAAAATATGATGACAACACAGAAAAGTAAGATTTCCATCCTTTTAAACAAATACAAACATTTTCATCCAGAGAAAAGATTCTTCAGGTTTCCAAACCAGATATTATTTTTACTTTCGCTTCATCGAACACGCCCAGCTTTATGGAATCAAATGACAACTTTACTGCAATTCGGGATATTCGCCGCACAGTGACACGGATTTTATTCGAAATATAAAACAATATTTTTGTTTACACCCAAGCGAAGTGATTATTTAGGATTTTACACAAGATTGTTTTTTTTGTGCATGGACATGCAAACGAATTCTTGAACCCATTCGATGAGCAGCTGGCGGGAAAACAAGATTTTAAAAATCGATTTGTGAAATTCAGCCTCAAAGGAACGACAGCGGCACCTTGCTTGATACACTCTCGCTCAATGGGTCATGTATTTGAACATTCATACAGGTTCCACAGACATTGCATGGAGCGCTTTGCAAAGTATCCAACGCCGCTCAGAAACTACAGTTCTAATGAAGAAAACTATGATTCCAATTTAAATCCATGTGTTATTGCACCTCTATGTACAGGCATTTAGCTATTTCTCGTGCACACCTCTATCCTTCCATCACTTCTCAGCTGATTGTGACGAGTGTACGAACAGTAGTTTGGCGCACCGACCTTTACACCGCTGAGGCCAAACGCCAGCTCGCTGATACCTCCTCCTACTGCCCCCTTGACCATGACCCCACCACCAAACCATCATCTCCCAGACCGTCCATAACCTCATCACCTCGGGGGATCTCCCATCCACTGCCTCCAACCTCATAGTCCCACAACCCCGCACCTCCCGCTTCTACCTCCTGCCCAAAATCCACAAACCTGACTGCCCCGGCCGACCCATTGTCTCCGCCTGCTCCTGCCCCACCGAACTCATCTCCGCATACCTTGACACCGTCCTGTCCCCCTTAGTCCAAGAACTCCCCACCTACGTTCGGGACACCACCCATGCCATCCACCTGCTCCATGATTTTCGCTTCCCCGGACCCCAACGCCTTAT
>NC_057725.1:32902113-32923091 GCF_004010195.1 Chiloscyllium plagiosum
GGAAATGTGTTGCTGGAAAAGCGCAGCAGGTCAGGCAGCATCCAGGGAACAGGAGAATCGACGTTTTGGGCATAAGCCCTTCTTCAGGAATGAGGAAGGTTTGTCCAGCAGGCTAAGATAAAAGGTAGGGAGGAGGGACTTGGGGGAGGGGCGTTGGAAATGTGATAGGTGGAAAGAGGTCAAGGTGAGGGTGATAGGTGAGACTGGGGTGGGGGCGGAGAGGTCGGGAAGAAGATTGCAGGTTAGGAAGGCGGTGCTGAATTTGATGGATTTGACTGAGACAGGCTGGGGGGAGGGGAAATGAGGAAACTGGTGAAATCTGAGTTCATCCCTTGTGGTTGGAGGGTTCCCACCCCAGTCTGACCTATCACCCTCACCTTGACCTCTTTCCACCTATCACATTTCCAACGCCCCTCCCCCAAGTCCCTCCTCCCTATCTTTTATCTTAGCCTGCTGGACAAACTTTCCTCATTCCTGAAGATGGGCTTATGCCTGAAACGTCGATTCTCCTGTTCCCTGGATGCTGCCTGACCTGCTGCGCTTTTCCAGCAACACATTTTCAGCTCTGATCTACAGCATCTGCAGACCTCACTTTTTCCTCCTGTGCGAACAGTAAACCTATCAGAGACTCAGACGCTGTGAAATCATGGTAGGAATCAGTGTGGTCAGTGTTGTGGAGAAAATATAGAAAATCACCTGGAGACAAAGAGAGTTCTTCAAGAAGTAGGTCTTTTATTTGCAAACAAAAAACCGTGACACCGAGAAAGCAGATTCTCGAATGCCCACGTACCTCAGGGTCCTTGGATTTTTTAAAATCATGTTTCTGTTAGCTTATCAGCATGTCCAACTATATATTAATCAAAGTACCTCACTCTAGCTACACAATAAACCAGTGATGTTAGTTCCCATTATCTCTATAGTTATACATTCTACTTAATGTTATTCTAGATATTTATTGCTAACTCTGCTACAGTGATCTTACATTCCAGACTAACCTTTCATGATAGATATTTAGCTATTCCAATCTATTATAATAGTCTCCTGTCTCAAGCTGACTCTACTAACTATTAATTAGATATTTTAATGTCATGTCCCAAATATTTTGGTCCCAATCCTGTCATAATAACACTTCAGAGAAACTTGCTTTATTACTTGTTTTATCTCATCTCGCCATAGTAACCTTTCAGCCTTAACCTTACTCTGCTAATTGGTGTAAGAGCATTCCACTATTCTTATTCCATCCTGCCTTCCACAGACCACAGATTGCCAGTGGTCTTCATGCTTTAACCCTTCCCATGCTTTCATGTTCTTTATTTTCCATGTCAGTTCCAATGGAACCTTAACTGAAGTGCCCTGCTCCATTTGAGTTGCCAGAGTAACACTTCAATTTGGGGGTTTTCATAAGGAAAGACTACATATTATTAGACGTTTTTAATGGTCTGGTGTTCAGAGCAAAACTTGATCTCTTATACATTGTTGCTCATTAAGATACTCGAAAGTTAATGAAACGTGGTGGCCAGTGCAGAGAGGGAATAAAACAATAAAAGTAGGGTCATGAGTATTAGAGAAAACAAAACCAAATCATAAATGGGAATGTATCAAGAAATCATACATCACACAAGGTGCCCCATATTACCTTGATCAGCATTGTTAGTTTGGATTTTATTTTTTTTTCAATAAGGAAGACAAATAGCAATGGAATGAAGGTGAGCATCATTCATAGATCTGTACAACACAGCAAGGCACCTCCCGGCTGCGAAAACACAGATAGTTTGCTAACTTGGCCAAACAGCAAGGGATGCTGGGTACATTGGCCAAGAGGAAATCTCTGAAATCACAAAGCTCACACATCAGACAGTACAAACATCACAGCCAGGTGCTAATGACATGAGTGTAATGTAAAAGGAAAGTTATCCTAGACTGACATATTCCCAACTTATCCACCAATCAAAGGAGGGCCCAGACAGAAAGGTAGTGGGTCTTGCTACACAAAGAAACTAACAGTAGCATACCATCCAAATGACTGACATAGTTTCAAACTATTGAGTCTTCCTGATTGTCACAAAGTATAGAAACTTCCAGGAAATCATCTAATAAGTTACAAAATTAGGGTTCACCCACACATCACATTCTTCAACCTTCTGGAGTCCCTCTGAGGCAAGAAGCAGAGACCAGTTGTCCATCCAGAGAGAGAGAGGGAGACAGGGGAAGAAAGAAAGCAGCTTCGCAGACCCAGATACAAACCCAGAGTGGGAGCAACTGTGTAAATCTACAAGAGACTTGGGAAGTATTATAAGCTGAAGGCAGTGAATAGGAACAGAGAGAGGATATTAGAACGTTTCCTTATAAAGTTGAGACTGTTTTGCATTGGTACCAACTTGTGTTTGTCATGATTTAACTGCTTTGCTATTGTGGGATGCTTAGGCAAATACCTTCATAACATTTTTATCAGTCATCTAATTTGTTTAAGGAGGAACTTGTATATACTCATTTGTAGGTTAAATTTTGAAGACTTTTTAAAATCTGAAATTAGGAAGGTCAACTTATACACGAGGTATTGTTTTTGAGAGGGTGAATATTTATCTACAAAACAGATAAAATGGGAAATTTACCTTCCCAGCACATCCCTAGTCCCTGGTTCTGGAACGTTCCCTGTAATATGTTCGGGCCACGGTAAACCGCAGGTAACAGAAACCAACTCCACGGATACGGCAGTTGCCTTGTTCTGTTGTACCATGACAGTAAATCTGAAAACCTGGGGCAGAGCCTGATGGCTGGTGGACTGGAAGACCCAGAATGGAGTGATACAGCCAGTAGACTGAAAAGTCGAAGTAGAGTGCAATGGACTTGCTCACTGACTCATAAATGTTGATCTCTAACTGTGAAGAGCTAGGGTCGAATTATACTTGAGATATATGAAAATACAAGGTTTTCTGGCCAAAAATAAGGGGTCTACTTATACATGAGATTGACCCATGCATGAGTTTATATGGTAGATGACAATTGGCATTCCTGAGTGCTCTTTGATAAGAAGTGACTGTCAGGTCCTCCAAACTCACCTTTGATGTTGAAACTGCTTGGTATCCTCAGAATTCAGTCTAAACTGTATTAAGAGGGTAAATAACCCACATGAAAACCAGGATTCAAATGAATAACTGAGGATACAGGCAGCCGACCAGAAATTGGCCCATCAGCCAGGAGTTCTACAGCGATACTGAGTAAAGCAGGAGTTGGAAATGGGTATGGAGGGACTCTAAGGAAGTCAGCATGGAATAGGATAGGTGTTTATCTCTTGTGTGGAAACATGAGAGAGATTTTGAAAGAACCATGGGTGCTTTTATTCTAAACCCCTCTTGTCCCTGTTCCAGAAGTGTTTACTGGGGTTGGTGGGAAGGGAGCTTTATTTTATTTGTTTTCAGTTCCAATGAGTAGAAGAAATTTTCCTCTGAATTTTAAACCTTTGTTGTCCCCATCCCTGCGGTGTTTGATGGGGATGGAGCTGGGGTGTTTGATTTTTAGTTTACTTTGGGTTCGAATGAGTAGAAGAAAGTCTGTATTTTGATTCCCTGTTGTCCCTACCCATAGAATGGTTGGTGGGATAGAGTCGAGGGAAAGTCATTCTTTACTTTCACAATTGAATGAATTTTATTTTGAGTTCAAGAGATTTGAGGCAACTTTTAGTTCCAAAGAGTCAAGGAAACTTTACTTCTCTGTTTAAGTGGAATAAAAACATTGGCAGCTGTTGACACCCCAACTTACCCTACTACCCCCACTTACCCTATGACTGCTAAGTGTTTTAAAGAGTACCTGGAACAAGGAACCTGAGACTGGATCAGGGACCCAGAGTAAAAGAAGTTGGGTATAGAGTCAGGGACCTGTAGTTTGGCAAGAAGCCAGAGATTGAGTTAGGAATCCAGGGATAGAGGTAATACACTGGTGTAGGAAACTCTACATTCAAGTCATGAGAAGTGGTTAAAGACCTACCTTTGGGTAGTGTTAGAAGGGGTCACCATGCTTTAGTTTTGCACACCTCAGACTTCAAGAGGCTGCAATAAAAATTTAGCTGAAGCCTTACCCCAAGTACAGCCACCTCCCATAACCTAATATCATAAAAGAGAAACCCAGTAAAGGATCCAGCAATAATATGCTTGCTAGCAAAATGGGCCAAGTATCCCCTCATCAGACTCTCCCAGACAATTTTTTTATGAAGTGTTTCAAATGGACAGAATTCTGTAGCGGCCCAGACTGGCCCTGAACAATGCGTTCCATGGCCTCAATCATATGGCAAGAAACATGTAACGGATTAGAAACGAAGGCCACTAACCTAACCACCACAATAGCACGTAGCCGAGAAAATAACTCACAGCTGACCAGCTGAGATTAGATCACTATGGGAGCATTTAGAAATTACTACTGATGAACTGGAAACATTAAAACTTGTAGTTATACAGCAGAACATCAGAATTCAGGAAAACCTAATCCATATGGGACTGTTCCAGTCACAATTTGAAAGAGTCTATTCCAGTGACAGGAGGGTCAGTAAGGACCAGGAGACAGCCTCAGTATACATTGACAAGCTAGAACAACAGTGTAGAGAGCTCCAAGCAGTTGTACAGGTTCTCTAAGCCAACAATGCCAAGCAATGCACATCAGGCCCCCTAGTACGGAGCATTCAAAGTCCCAAGAACAAATGCAATTCTAGTGAACTAGGCCTCCACCCAGAATGGGATAATATGTACCTTGGGGTCTTACCTCCCAAGGGAGTTAATGAGAAGCCCCGCAATGACACATCTGCTTCCAATCCACCTCTGGCCCATATCCCTGTCACCTTTCTCCCAGCTGATGGTGTCTCCAACACTGCCCCTGCCCCACAGCCGAAACCAAAACCCATGCACATAAGCGTGGTTCAGACTTCTTATAGCCCCCCTCTAATTTGGAGGACTGAAAGAAGGGACAGGATTACACTCAGGAGTCCCAAACAGACTTCCCCTCCATTCAAGTCCCCTGCCCCCAGAAGAAGGGAACTCCTTCCCAAACCCAACCTGTGCTTCAACTGTGGAAGAACTGACCATTTCACTCAGGACTGCTGGACACCAGAGACTCCAACCTACAACAGGAAGTTTGGGAAAAGTGGCCAACACCCAGGGTACTATCTTGGCAACAGCAGCGAAAGCAAAAACAGGCAGTGGCTTATATATTGAGGATGACAGGGGCAACTCCATAATGGAAATAGCTCTAAAGCTCCCCAGCCACCTGAGAACAAATGCTGCCATGTGGCAGCTAATCAGGAACAGCTCCCTGTACTGCTAAACATCCATTTGCACATTGGGTGACAACTCATCCCTCCACACCACATCCTGTATACAGGGCACATTTATTCTACCCCCTCCCCTTTTGTGTTTAATTTTCTCTCTGGCAGAGAAGCAGGCCAGCCATCAATTAGTGACTGTTTGACAGGGTCACACCAACACAATTAATCAGATTGTCCAGGGCAAAATCAAGGATCTCAGTGAGCAGCAAAATCATCCTCCACAAAGTATCTACAGTAACTAGATGACTGAACAGCTGAGGGAGGACCTAAGGCAGGTTAGTCCAGGGAAGGTGCTGTCCTGGATCAGTAATGAACAGCTCGAACATTTGTTCCAGGAGAGAACCCACACTCATATCTCCAGCTGTCAGTTGTGGCAGCTCAACAAAGTGTGGCTTAATGATTGCCAGATATTGAACCAACATATTGACAGAAAGTACTCTTGTTCTTTTTCAGTAAGTGATATTACAAGGCAGCAATTCCAACACTTACAGGGTGTTTTTTGTGCATTATGTATTATTATAATGACTTACCCAAAAATGTGACATGGGCAGAAGGGAAAACAATGTACTCAGGATACCTATGGTATGACCACCAGAACCCCTAGTGCATAGATGGGATCCCCTCGGTCCACTCTGTGCAATTGGTGGTATTCAGGTGGAAGAATCAGTTCGTGGTGTACAGGACATGCTAGGGGAGTTCAATATTGTGTTATATTAGTGCAAGGATCCCAGATGATTGGTGGGGTGTTTCTGAGAACAGGTGCATGGTAGTGGCTTGATGAGAGATTAGAGTACTTACAGTGTGGAAACAGGCCCTTCAGCCCAACAAGTCCACACCAACCCGCTGAAGTGCAACCCACTCAGACCCAATCCCCTATATTAACACCTTCACCTAACACTACGGGCAACTTAGCACAGCCAATTCACCTAACCTGCACATTTTTGGATTGTGGGAGGAAACTGGAGCACCAGAGGAAATGCACGCAGACACAGGGAGAATGTGCAACCTCCACACAGAGAGTCGCCTGAGGTGGGAATTGAACCCGGGTCCCTGGCGCTGTGAGGCAGCAGTGCTAACCACTGTGCCATCATGCCGCCCACTGTGCTTAGCACATAGTCCAGACAAGGGATCACAGGGAGGATGGCCTTGCCCTAGAAGCCCTGCCAGGGAGAATTCCTTGAGGATGAAACTAAAAACTGGCTAAGAGCGGGAGTGAAGACTCCTCCTCCATAATTGATGTATCAAGGATAAAGTTAATGGAATGACGTCGTTCCCCAATAAAACAATCATACTTGCACCATGCCCACAGAATAATGGGACAAGGGGCAGGGAGCTGTGATAGAAACCCAGTCCAGCAGTTAATCAATGAAAGAGAAGGGAGCTCCTTAATGATCTAGCCACGGCATATGGGGCAGGAGTATCAACAGTCAACACCCTTGATTTGGCTCATTTGGACAATAAACTCAGGATCTTGCCCAAACAAACTAAATGAGCCAGGAAAGGACTGAGTACAGACAATCGACAAGAGACCACGGGATAACTAGTGGAGAGTCAGGGTAGCCACCACTGGGTGATCAAACTACAGGGTCAAGGCAATTAATCTGATCATCCAAGGCAAAAGCAGAGATGACGGTAAGCAGCAAAACTGCACCATGTACAGCAGCGACGGTAACTGGATATTGATCAGGGAAAGGAGGACTTCAGGCAGGCTAGCCAAGGGAGGTCCTGTCCTGGATTAGTGATGAACAACTTGAACATTTGTTCCAAGAGAGCACCCACAGTAATATCTCTTGTTGCCATTTGCAGCACCTGACCATGGTATGATTTAATGCGATCTGTAAGGACATTCACCCTTACATTATCCCCAGTGACAAAATTGTGTTGAAGACTTTTGAAGGTGAAAATGTTGGAATTATGAATAAAAATTGTATTTGGATGGGGTGCGATGACACAATCCCATATGGTGTGGAGACATAGGGGACATAGATAAGGAGCAATCGAAGTAAATGTGAACAAACAGGCCACACCTACAACATGGTTAGCCATGAATTCAGCTCCTCTCATATCTAGCTGTGCTCCTAATTGCGCTCACTTTGATATACTTCAGGATACTGGTGATTCAGATTGCATGCTGAGAAAGACAGTTATCTCAAGAGCTTGGTGGCCTCACTATGAATAATCCCGCACCTGATCACAAGGGCTGTAAGATAGATGGAACTCCCAAAGTTATCTATTGTTACTTCTTTTCGTTGCGATTACTGAATGTTGTCTTCGCACCACAATCCTGAATGGATTATTGTGACAGGGGTTTTCATTTTCATACACATAATTCTATTGTAGGCTTGACCAATGTGCACAATGGCTTTCACATGAACACATAGCCTTCCCTGACAACAAACATAACCAACTTTGAAAGTTAGGTTTGAACTTCATTTGCATAAGTATTTTGCCATTCAAAAGGGGGGAAATGTAGCAACCTCCTGGCTGCTAAAATACAGACAGATTGCTAACTTGACCAAACAGCACTGAATGCTGGGTAAATTGGACAAATATCATGGCCATGTGTTAATGACATTAAACATAGTGTAAAAGGCAACAGTTATCCTGGATAGACATAGCCCCAACAATTTATCCACCAAACAAAGGAGAACCCAGACAGAAAAGCACTGGGTCCTGTTACACAAAGAAACTAACAGTAGCATGCCATCTAAGTGGTTGACACTGTTTGAAACTATTAAGTGATTGGTCAGAACTGCAGGAAGATCCAGAAAAAATCTTAAAAAGCTACAAAAACAAGGTTCACCTACAGACCGACATAAAGCAGTGAGAGAGAGAGAGTGCGAGAGAATGAAAGGATGGACGACACAATGCAGCTTTGCAGAGACAAAGCCAGAGAAAAAGCAACTCTGCACATCGACAGAAGACTCAGAAGAACAGTAAGCTTAAGTGACCTCTTGGATTAGACAGTGTATGTATAGTATGAAAGGTTATTGTAACTTGGTTTCTAATAAAGTTGTGCATTCGTACCTGTGTGTGTTTGCCATGATTTGACCGCTGCAGTATTGTGGGACACCTGGGCAAATACATTTATAATATTTTGGTTGGAGTTGTCGAACTTGTTTCAGGAGGATTGAGACGACACTAGATATAAAATATTATGGCTACAAGGGCAGGTCAGGTACTAGGAATCGTGTCATGAATAACTCACCTCCTGAACATCTACAAGACACAAGTCCAGTAGTATGACTGAATACTGTAGGCCCCACTTATCTGGATGAGTGCACCTCCAACAACAATCAAGAAGCTTGACACCATTCAGGACAAAGCAGCCCACTTCACTGGCATCACATCGGCAAACATTCACTTGCCCCACCATGAAGCTCAGTTGCAGCAGTGCTGAGTGAATACAGTGCAGAAATTCACCAAGACCTGAGTCAGCATCTTCCAAACATATGACAACTCCCACCTAACAAGTCAAGGGAAGCAGATACACGGAAAAACCATCATCTGCAATGTCAGATTGTGTTCAAATAATGACCGAAATTGGTGAGTGGCAAAAATCGCCTCCTATATTCAGCAACCGCAAGTAGCACAAGTTCAAGGTGACAATAGAATCCTGAAATACAGCTGTTACACTCGCCTTTTTATACACAGCTCTTACATTTAATAAATTCCATTACTATGGTGTTACATTGTTTTATCTGTAGTACACAATGATTTGATGGGCTTCTCTCCTGGGAGACAGGAGATGGGTTAAAACATGTACTGGGGTACTAAGTGCGGGCTGTTACTTCTGATGGGAAATAGAGTGTCTGTCTGGTCTGCTTGCATAATTTAAAGTGTTAATCCTTTTGTCTTTTAAGTTAGTAAATGTTAGTAAAACTACTAGCCCTATATGCTCTAAATAAGTCAGAAATTGTACCTGTACTTAATAAGAGAATAAGGGACGTTAAACTGATTACCACAGCAGGGTTGTGAGATTAGTTCACTATTCACTGGTGTGAGTTTCACTCATTCATGCAATTTCACTTGAGTGTCGTCTTGACAGTTAGTCTCTTAAAGAGATAATGGCCCAGTTAAAAGGTATTTAACAAGTACATACTAACTGCTGCAGGCAAGGATGCCTTGAGGCATATACATTGGCAAGACTGAGCAGATGCTACGATAACGGTTGATTGGACACCGTACAACAATCACCAGGCAGGAGTGTTCCCTCCCAGTTGGGGATCAGTTCAGCGATCCAGGACATTCAACACACACACACACCCCTGCACTCACGCTACCACATGCACCCTCTCACACATACCCCATCACACTTAATCAACTTACACACACACACATATATACACACACTCTCTAGCACATACACTCACACCCACACGCACACATCAATTTGTCACTCGTACATGCACACACATATAAGTTTATGAGGGGAATTTCTTTCTGAGCATTACATTTTATTTTGCTCAAAAACTGCATGAATCCATGTAAAACTCTGTAAAACTATACACAACCACCTGAAGAAGGAGCGGCACTTGGAAAGCTAGTGCTTCCAAGTAAACCTGTTGGACTATAACCTGGTGTTGTGTTCAAAAACTGCATGAATCCATGTAAAACTCTGTAAAACTATACAGAGGATTTATCCACAACCACCTGAAGAAGGAGCGGCACTTGGAAAGCTAGTGCTTCCAAGTAAACCTGTTGGACTATAACCTGGTGTTGTGTGATTTTTAACTTTGTACACCCCATCTCCAAATCATAAGGATTTGACAGCCTGACATAGCATTGGACACAGACAGACTTCACACCTATTGTTCAAAAAGCTGAGCTAATTTGAGAATGTAATTTAAAAGAAGTTCTGGGATTTACATATCAAAGAACTGAAACCAACATATCCCATTATAAAAGATGAAAGTTTTAATCTAAGATTGTTTACTGCATCACATGTCCATGACACTGAACCCCTTTGGCTATAAGTTCTATGAGCCTGTAATTAATCTTCACAACCACCTGTTGAAGGAGCAGCGCTCTGAAAGCCAGTGCTTCCAAATAAACCTGTTGGACTATAACCTGGTGTTGTGTGATTTTTAATACTAATTGGGGAAACTGTTTGGTTTTCTGTAATCTATTCAGGTCCGTGAAATGGTTTGTAAGGGCTGATTAACATTATCATCTTTTGTGGAGACCTGATGGGGATGGTATTGTTTACAATAATGGCACCTATTCTGAGGTAGTTTTTAATGTAGAAATAGGCCTGATAAGTGTTTAAGGTGAAAGTGATGTTTTAATTTTAGTCTATATTGTAGTAGCAACATATATTATGGTACCACGGCTTTATGAATAAACGAATAAAACTGAGTTATAATGGGTTAGCAAAGGGTTTTGTATGAATGAACAGGAATCTGGTATTAATGAATATAGTGAGCTGGCGAGTGAGTTAGTAAGGATAACGTAAAACACAATATCTCCCACCAAAGCCACTCACTATCCTGACTTGGAAACACATCACCGTTTCTTCAGTTTGGCTTGGATTAACTCACCATCACCGTCTCAAACAAGAAAATTGACATTTTGGGCAGGAGCCCTTCATCAGGAATCAGATTTTAAGTATCCAAATGTCAATAGGGCATTATTATTCCCCCATGTGGCTCTACTCTTTTTTTCCCCTATTGGCATTTGGACACTTAAAATCTGATTCCTGCTGAAGGGCTTCTGCCCGAAATGTCAATTTTTCTGCTCCTGGAATGCAGCCTTACCTGCTGTGCTTTTCCAGCATCACTCTAATTTAGGCTCTAATCTTCAGCATCTGCAGCCATCACCGTCTCAAGGTCAACTTTAGGTGGATAATAATTGCTCGCTTAGACAGTCTACATCTCACGAATGACAAATATCTTTTCTTGCGAAATGCAATTAGACTATTCATGATTAAATAAAATATTAATCCTTCTAGATTTTTAAAAATATTTATGTGTGACTGCTCTAATTAGTTGTACAAAGTTAAAAATCACACAATACCAGGTTATAGTTCAACAGGTTTATTTGGAAGTACTAGCTTTTGGAGTGCCGCTCTTTCATCAGGTGGTTGTGGAGGTTAAGTTCATGCTCACAGAATTTCACAACTGCCTGACAAAGGGGCGGCGTTATAGTGGTGATGGAAGGTTGTTTTTCAGGCTGGAGGCCTATGACCAGCAGTGTTCCACATTGTTTGTCATTTATATAAATAATTTAGACAAGAATATAGAAAGCATGGTTAGTAAGTTTGTGGATGACACCAAGACTGATGTTTTAGGCGAGAATTTAGAAGAAGGTTAACCTAAGATTATAAAGAGATCTTGATCAACTGGGACAAAGGGCTGAAGAGTGGAAAATGGAATGTCATTTGGATAAATGTCAGGTATTGCTTTTCAGTAAAACAAACCAACGCAAGACTTACATAATTAAAACCAGGGCCTTGGATAATGATGTAGAACAGAGAGACCATGTGTTCAGGAAGATAATTCTTTGAAGTTTGCCTTACATTATAGACAGAATGATTAAGAAGGCATTAAGCATGCCTGCCTTCCTTACTCAGCCTTTTGAGGAAAGAATTGGTTCTAGTCTCAGCTGGAAGGGCACACATTGGAATAGGAGTGAAATACCAACAATATGCAGAAACATATCTTAATATTTCAAATAGATGAGGAATTATTGTTACAATCTCAGGAGGGACCTGTACCAATTTTCTAAAAGAAATCTGAAATTTCTTAAAGACAAAAAGTCACAAGATTTCATGGTTAAAACAGACACATTGTTACTATACAGGAATCAAACAAAGCATACACGAAATGCTTTGATTAACCCCTATACTCTAAACCCAGAATCAGTATCAGTTAAATGTGAAGTAACAGTCATATTGTGGTTGGATATAAACTAGAAATTACATATTAAAGGCATCATCAGAGGTTATGAATTGATTTGGTAAAATCCACTCAGCATAAGTCTAATCAGTTTCAGTTACAAAGGCTATATCTTCTTCACAAGATTTTCAGGTATTTTCCTCCTAGGATTTAGGTCAAAAATCAAATAACACCTGGTTATAGTCCAATGGGTTTATTTGAAAACACTAGCTTTCAGTACGCTGTTCCAACCCAGTCCAACACTGGCACCTCCACATCCTAGGATTTAGCCTAATCTCCAGTCAACAAGTGGCCTTAATCAAATCAAGTTCAATGGCACAGTCTTCATTAAAAATGGCTTATGTATGCAGAACCTCCTCAACTCTGGTTTGGATTATGTAAAGCCACTAATGTTTTCTTGAAGTAATGGAAACAATTGCAGAAACCATACTGTTGCTTATTAACAGCTTCTGATCTAGTATCTGTCTTCAACCTGTCTCCTTCAATCTGCGTAACTGGCCTCATCGTTATCTATTACAGGTACTGAAATCAGATGGCTGTCTGCACTTTTAAATCACGACCATGACACAGGAATCAAGTGTTCCATGATCATCAAGCAAGCTAATTGGGCTGTGGAAAGATGGGACATGACGATAATGTCACTGGATGAGAAATGCAGAGACCCAGGCTAATGCTCTGAGGATATGACCTCAAATCCCACCTGGCAGCTGCTGGAATTTAATGTTAATGATAAATCTGAAGTTTAAGACATTGGCCATTGTAAAACTTCATCTGGTTCACTGATATCCTTTATGGGGAAGACAATGTACATTCTACAGTCAGGGTTGCATGTGACTCCAGAACTACAGTCATATGGTTTACTCTGAAATGATCCATCAAGTCTTTCTGATCAAAGGCACTGAGTGATGGACAACAAATGGTGGCATTGCCAGAGATACCGCCAGGCCATGAAGGAATATTTGAAAAAAAACTTTCCAACCATATTGAATGCTTTTAGAAGTTGAAGTTTCCTATTAGTTTCAGTCTCGGTTTCTGTAGAAAGTGCAAGGGTCAGTTTCCTTCCTTCATTTCCCTCTTCAAGTAAATAAAAAGGTGAAGTCACCATAGTCCATGCTTTCACTAAAGAGAGTTTACTGGTGGTGGTTTAAGCAAGACGCGAGGTTGAGAGGTGGGGCCTTGTGGTCACCTCAGCCAGTATGATAATTGAATCCATGCTGTTGGCAACAGCCTGCATCACAAACCAGCTGTCCAGCCAAATGAGCTGACCCAACCACTTGTCAATAATGGTGGCCACAAAAATACAAGCTTTGAAACCTCAGAGTTGACCACGCTATTAAACTCTAAGATTTTGTTTATACACCAAAACAAAAGGCATGTGGAAAATGTTTGTGTAATAATTGGAATAAGGTTGGTCAGGTGCATCTCAATGAATATGAGTTCCCTGATTGGGGCTGTTAACCTGGGTCAGAAAGTCCTGGCCCACATATAAATAGAAGTCTCAGGGATTCTCCTCACTCCAGGGACTGGCTCTGGGATAGCTGGTCAGAGTCCATGTTAAATAAGAGATGACTTGGTGATGGAATATTGGCCTCTGTGGAGTTATCTCAGTGGCGATGAGAGAAAACAGTATGGTTCTGAAGAAAGTTTGCTGGCATGAATCATTTTTGTGTTGGGGGTAAGCATTTCTGGCATCATGCCTTTATTTATAAGCTGGACTTAGAGTCGTAGAGTTATAGAGATGTACAGCATGAAAAGAGACGCTTCGGTCCAACCAGATATTCCAACCCAATCTAGTCCCACCTGCCAACACCTGGCCCATATCCCTCCAAAGCCTTCCTATTCATATACCCATCCAAATGCCTTTTAAATGTTGCAATTGTACGAGCCTCCACCATGTCCTTTGGCAGCTCATTCCATACACATACCACCCTCTGTGTGAAAACGTTGCCCCGTAGGTCTCTTTTATATCTTTACCCTCTCACCCTAAACCTATGCCCTCTAGTTCTGGACTTCCCCATCCCAGGGAAAAGATTTTGTCTATTTATCCTATCCATGACCCTCATGATTTTATAAACCTCTATAAGGTCAATCCTCAGCCTCCGACGCTCCAGGAAAAACAGCCCCAGCCTCTTCAGCCTCTCCCTACAGCTCAAATCCTCCAACCCTGGCAACAACCTTGTAATTCTTTTCTGAACCCTTTCAAGTTTCACAACATCTTTCCAATAGGAAGGAGACCAGAATTGCATACAATATTCCAACAGTGGCCTAACCAATGTTCTGTATAGCCACAACATGACCTCCCAACTCCTATACTCGATACTCTGACCAATAAAGAAAAGAATACCAAACACCTTCTTCACTGTCCTATCTACCTGCGACTCCACTTTCAAGGAGCTATGAACCTGCACTCCTAGCTCTCTATGTTCAGCAACACTCCCTAGGACCTTAGCATTAAGTGTATAAGTCCTACTAAGATTTGCTTTCCCAAAATGCAGCACCTCACATTTATCTGAATTAAACTCCATCTGCCACTTCTCAGCCCATTGGCCCATCCGATCAAGATCCTGTTGTAATCTGAGGTATCCACTACACCTCCAATTTTGATGTCATCTGCAAACTTACTAATTATACTTTTTATGCTCACATCCAAGTCATTTATGTAAATGACGAAA
Organism: Chiloscyllium plagiosum; assembly: GCF_004010195.1. NCBI lineage: Eukaryota > Metazoa > Chordata > Chondrichthyes > Orectolobiformes > Hemiscylliidae > Chiloscyllium > Chiloscyllium plagiosum. The sequence continues at coordinate 32,916,993 of NC_057725.1, forward strand.
AGTAGTGGACCCAGCACTAATCCTTGTGGCACTCCACTGGTTACAGGCCTCCAGTCTGGAAAACAACCCTCCACCACCACCCTCTGTCTTCTACCTTTGAGCCAGTTCTGTATCCAAATGGCTAGTTCTCCCTGTATTCCATGAGATCTAACTTTGCTAATCAGTCTCCCATGGGGAACCTTATCGAAAGTCTTACTGAAGTCCATATAGATCACGTCCACCATTCTGCCCTCATCAATCCTCTTTGTTACTTCTTCAAAAAACTCAATCAAGTTTGTGAGACATGATTTCCCATGCACAAAGCCATGTTGACTATCCCTAATCAGTCCTTGCCTTTCCAAATACATGTACATCCTGTCCCTCAGGATTCCCTCCAACAACTTGCCCACTGGTCAATAGTTCCCTAGTTTGTCCTTACCACCTTTCTTAAACAGTGGCACCATGTTAGCCAACCTTGTTCAATCCTGCCATCTAAGACTGATGCAGTATGTGGAAAGAACATCTTATTTTCTTCCTGGGCAAATGACATTGCTTTTCATCTGCCCCAATGAGTAAACATTCTGACTGTTTGTGGATCTGCAACATTTTCGGTTGTTAGGACCCTAACTTTCCCTGAGGCACTAGATACTAAATCTTTTCAAGAATTGATGGATTTAGTTAAGGGATATTATAACCTCAAGTTTTCTCTCATTCTGAAATGCTATCTGTTTTATTCAGCAGTTTGAGAAGCAGAGGAATCCATATTGGAATTTTGACAAGGTGGCAAAGGATGTGATTTTGGGTTAACCCTGAATGAGATGGGCACTACAACTGGTATTCATCATTATAAAGTATGGCAAGCGGAACATGTGAGTTACAGGGTGTCTCGATGCAAGTGGACACCCTCATCTGTCTCACTGAGCTTGGGTAACACCCCCTTGAGTGTAGTCAATCACAGCCTCATGTAGGACATTTCGTGAACACAGCAACTCAATGTTAGCTTAAGCAAAGCCCCAAAACAAAGCTGAGCTAAAATATTCTTCAGGATCTGAGCTGGCAAGGTATTGTGTTGATGCTAGCACGTGCACTTGAGACAGCAAAGGAGTCCGACATGGCCTGACCTGAGTTAGAGAACTCTCAGGCCAGTATCCAGGAGATTGCACAACCAAGAAAGACCAACAACAAGTGGTTTGGAACAGGTAAATTGGTTAGCAATGTCAAATGAGAACAAAAAATAAATGTTTGGTCACCTGGTTCTAATGGAGGTAGATACCAGCACAACTATATTAGTGATTGCAGAACTAATCTTTAACAATGTGCAGGATATTAGTTAGGCCACTTTTGGAATACTGCATGCAATTCTGGTCTCTATGCTATCAGAACAATATTGTGAAACTTGAAAGGGTTCAGAAAAGATTTACAAGGGTTTTGTCAGGGCGAGAGAGTTTGACCTATAGGGAGAAGCTGAATATGCTGAGGCTATTTTTGTTGGAGCATTGGAGGCTGAGGGGCGACCTTACAGAGGACTAGAAAATCATGAGGGGCATGAATAGGATAAACAGCAAAGGTCTTTTCATGAGGGTGAGGGAATCCAAAACTAGAGGGCATAGATTTAGGGTGAAAGGATAGATTTAATAGGGTCCCAAGGGACAATGTTTTCATGCAGAGGGTGGTGCATGTTTGAAACAAACTGCCAGAGGAAATAATGGAGACTGCTACAATAACAACATTCATAAGGCATCTGGATGGGCATAGGAATGGGTTGGATTTACAGAGATACGGTCAAATGCTAGTAAATGCAGCTAGATTAGTTTAGGATATCTGCTTGGCATGGACCAGTTTACTGGATGGACACAATCAAAGCAAGGTGACCGCACACAAAGCTGAAACTTCTGGTTTGCAAGCAGAAGCTCTGTCACCTAAATCATGTTTTTCCAAGAGCTCATATATATGGGAAGACTTGAGGTTTACCAGCAGTTCTGAGTTACTGAGTTTATTACTTCCTTCATTACACAGTCACGTATTTATCCTGATAGAGAAAAGTCAATTGAGAATCAAACTGTACAATCTTGTCATATTTGACATTCAAATAAAAATCATGACAGCAAATATTTCGATTCCTGAAAAATGTTGTAAAGCATTGTCATTAAAAGCTAAATCCACACAGTACAGCAAAAGCTTAAAAATCCTCCTGCATACTGGCCTGATGCAGAAATAAACTTTGAACTTACTCCTAACAGACCTATTTATTTAGGGTTTCCATCGCCTCTGACCAAGAGATACCAAAACTTGTTATACTCTTACCTGCTGATGAAGTGAAAAATATGATGATAACACAGAAAAGTAAGATTCCCATCCCCTTTAAACTGGAAAATACACTTTTATTCAGAGAATAGAATCTTCAGGTATCCAAACCAGATATTACTTGTACTTTTGTTTCATTGAACATGCCCAATTTTACACAATCAAATGATAACTTTATAGTAATTCTTGATTAAATAAAACACTGGAATGCCACACACTGACACGGACTTTATTCAGGTTAATATAAAATACAAGGGAATATTTTTGTTGAGCTCATCAGGATTTTACACAAGATTGATTTTAGTGTATGGAGACCGAATCAAATTCTAAAACTCATTCAACAAGCAGCTGGCAGGAAAACAAGATTTTAAATATTGATTTGTGAAATCCAGCCGCAAAGGAATGACAGCAGCAAACTGCTCCATTCTTATACTCTCGCTCAATGGGTTGTATATTTGAACATTCATACAGGTTCCACAGACAAATGCCCCACTCCACTCAGAAACTGCAGTTTTACTGAAGAAAACTATGACTCCAATTTAAATCCATGTGATTTTGCACCTCTATGTACAGGCATTCAGCTACTTCTCGTGCACACCCTATCCTTCCATCACTACTCAGTTGATTGTGATGAATGTGCTGACAGTAAATGTATTAGAGACTGAGACATTGTGAAATCATGGCAGAATTCAACATGGTCAGTTTTTGAGGAACCTTAATGGATGTGCCCTGCTCCACTTGACTTAGCGTCTTTGGTCCAACCCGTCCATGCCGAACAGATATCCCACCACAATCTAGTCCCACCTGCTAGCACCCAGCCCAAATCCCTCCAAACCCTTCCCATTCATATACCAATCCAAAAGCCTCTTAAATGTTGCAATTGTACCAGCCTCCACCACTTCCTCCGGCAACTCATTCCATACACATACCACCCTCTGTGTGAAAAAGTTGCCCCTTGGGTTTCTTTTATACCTTTTCCCTCTCACTCTAAACCTATGCCCTCTAGTTCTAGACTCCCTGACACCAGGGAAAAGACTTTGCTTCTTTACCCTATCCATGCCTCTCATAATTTTGTAAACCTCTATAAGGTCACTCCTCAGCCTCCGCCGCTCCAGGGAAAACAGCCCCAGCCTGTTCAGCCTCACCCAAAAGCTCAAATCCTCCAACCCTGGCAACATGCTTGTAAATTTTTTCTGAACCCTTTCAAGTTTCACAACATCTTTCCAACAGGAAGGAGACCAGAATTGCACACAATATTCCAACAGTGGCCTAACCAATGGCCTGTACAGCCACAACATGACTTCCCAACTCCTGTACTCAATATTCTGACCAATAAAAGAAAGCATACCAAACGCCTTCTTCACTATCCTATCTACCTGTAGCTCCACTTTCAAGGAGCAATGAACATGCACTCCAAGGTCTCTTTGTTCAGCAACACTCCCTAGGACCTTAGCATTAAGTATATAAGCCCTACTAAGATTTGCTTTTCCAAAATGCAGCACCTCACATTTATCTGAATTAAATTCCATCTGCCACTTCTCAGCCCATTGGCCCATCTGGTCAAGATCCTGTTGTAATCTGAGGTAATCCTCTTCACTGTCCACTACGCATCCAATGTTGGTGTCATCTGTAAACTTACTAACTGTACCTCTTATGCTCGCATCCAAATCATTTATGTAAATGATAAAAAGTAGAGGGCCCAGCACTGATCCTTGTGACACTCCACTGGTCACAGGCCTCCAGTCTGGAAAAACAACCCTCCACCACCACACTCTGTTTCTACCTATGAGTCAGTTCTGTATCCAAATGGCTAGTTCTCCCTGTATTTCATGAGATCTAACCTTGCTAATCAGTCTCCCATGCGGAACCTTGTCGAATGCCTTACTGAAGTCCATATAGATCACATCTACCACTCTGTCCTCATCCATCCTCTTTGTTACTTCCTCAAAAACTCAATCAAGTTTGTGAGACATGATTTCCCACGCATAAAGCCATGTTGACTATCCCTAATCAGTCCTTGCCTTTCCAAACACATGTATATCCTGTCCCTCATGATTCCCTCCAACAACTTGCCCACCACCGACGTCAGGCTCACTGGTCTATAGTTCCCTGGCTTGGCCTGACCACCCTTCTTAAACAGTGGCATGACGTTTGCCAATCTCCAATCTTCCGCCACCTCACTTGTGACTATTGATGAAAGAAATATCCCAGCAAGAGGCCCAGCAATCACTTCTCTAGCTTCCCAAAGAGTTCTAGGGTACACCTGATCAGGTCCTGGGGATTTATCCACTTTTATGCGTTTCAAGATATCCAGCACTTCCTTTTCTGTAATCTGGATGTTTTACAAGATGTCACCATCTATTTCCCTACAGTCTAATGCTTCCATATCCTTGCCAGAGTAACACTTCAGTTTGAGTGGTTTTCACAAGGAAAGACAGAGGTTTCCATGTCAGTCGAAGTTTTTAACAGTCTGTTGTTCATACCATGTCTTGATCTCTTGTGCATAGTTGGCCACTAAGTTACATGAGAGTTAATGAAATGTGGTGGCTAGTGCAGAGGAAATAAACAAAAGAAGGATTATGAGTGCAGTGACAGAGAAAACAATACCGAATCATACATGGGAATGTATCAAGAAATCATTCATCACACAAGGTGCCCCACTTGATCAGAATTGTTATCTTGGACTTTATTTTTTTCAATAAGGAGAACAAGTAGCAATGAAAGGAGGGTAAGCGTCATTCATAAACCTGCACAACACAACCAGCAGCCTCTTGGTTGCGAAAACGCACATAGACTGGCTAAATAGAAAGGGATTCTGCATACATTGGACAAGTAAAACTCTGAAATCACAAAACTCAAGCATCCAATAAACTCAAAAGACAATAGTTACCCTGGACAGATATATCCCCAACTTATCCGACAAGCAAAGGAGGCCCAGACAGAAAGGCTGGGTCCTGCTACAAAAAGATGCAAACATTCGCATGCCATCCAAATGATTGACACTGTTTCAAACAATAGAAAGTTAAAAATCACACAACACCAGGTTATAGTCCAACAGGTTTATTTGGAAGCTCTAGCTTTCAGAGCGCTGCTCCTTCATCAGGTGATTGTGGAGAATAAGATTGTGAGATGCAGAATTTATGGCAAAAGTTTCCAGTGTGATGTAACTGAAATTATATATTGGAAAAGACCCGAAATGTTTGTTCAGTCTCTCATCTTTTAGAATGACCATGTTGGTGTCAGTTCCTTCATATGTAAATCACAAAACTTTTTTAAGAAGTTACATTCTCAAGTGCCCTTTAACAATTGGTGTCATGTTGGCCCAGGTAAGGTATTGAAGGTGTTAACTCCCTCTGAGGCTGTCTGATTCTAATCTAAAAAACGGATGTTCAGAACCTTACATGGATTCATGCAGCTTTTGAGCAAAGTAAAATGTAATTTTGCAAGGACAAATTCACCCCACAAATTTATATGTGTATGTGTGCGTGTTTATGTGGGGGGAGGTGGGGGGGAGGGTGATGGGGGCGGGGCGGGTAGGATTATGTGTGTCTGTGAGAGGATGTGTGTATGTGTGTGAGTGTAAAGGGGTTTAAGTCTGTCTTAGAGTCATAGAGTCATAGAGATGTACAGCATGGAAACAGACCCTTCAGACCAACCCGTCCGTGCCGACCAGATATCCCAACCCAATCTAGTCCCAACTGCCAGCACCCGGCCCATATCCCTCCAAACCCTTCCTATTTATATACACATCCAAATGCCTCTTAAATGTCGCAATTGTACCAGCCTCCACCACATCCTCTGGCAGCTCATTCCATA
>NC_057725.1:32923433-32924801 GCF_004010195.1 Chiloscyllium plagiosum
CTGCGACTCCACTTTCAAGGAGCTATGAACCTGCACTCCAAGGTCTCTTTGTTCAGCAACACTCCCTAGGACCTTACCATTAAGTGTATAAGTCCTGCTAAGATTTACTTTTGCAAAATGCAGCACCTCACATTTATCTGAATTAAACTCCATCTGCCTACTTCTCAGCCCATTGGCCCATCTAGTCAAGACCCTGTTGTAATCTGGGGTAACCCTCTTCGCTGTCCACTACACCTCCAATTTTGGTGTCATCTGCAAACTTACTAACTGTACCTCTTATGCTTGCATCCAAATCATTTATGTAAATGACAAAATGTGAGGGCCCAGCACCGTTTCTTCTCGCACTCCACTGGTCACAGGCCTCCAGTCTGAAAAAAACCTTCCACCACCACCCTCTGTCTTCTTCCTTTGAGCCAATTCTGTATCCAAATGGCTAGTTCTCCCTATATTCCATGAGATCTAACCTTGCTAATCAGTCTCCCATGGGGAACCTTGTCGAACACCTTACTGAAGTCCATATAGATCACATCTACTGCTCTGCACTCATCAATCTTCTTTGTTACTTCTTCAAAAAACTCAATCAAGTTTGTGAGACATGATTTCCTACGCACAAAGCCATATTGACTATCCCGAATCAGTCCTTGCCTTTCCAAATACATGTACATCCTGTCCCTCAGGAGTCCCTCCAACAACTTGCTCACCACCAAGGTCAGGCTTACTGGTCTATAGATCCCTGGCTTGTCCTTACCACCCTTCTTAAACAGTGGCACAACGTTTGCCAACCTCCAGTCTTCCGGCACTTCACCTGTGACTATTGATAAATCAAATATCTCAATAAGAGGCCCAGCAATCACTTCTCTAGCTTCCCACAGAGTTCTCGGGTACACCTGATCAGGTCCTGGGGATTTATCCACCTTTAACCGTTTCAAGACATCCAGAATTTCCTCCTCTGTAATCTGGACATTTTGCAAGATGTCACCATCTATTTCCCTATCTTCCATATCCTTTTCCACAGTAAATACTGATGCAAGGTATTCATTTAGTATCTCCCCCATTTTCTGTGGTTCCACACAAAGGCCGCCTTGCTGATTTTTGAGGGGCCACATTCTCTCCCTTGTTACCCTTTTGTCCTTAATATATTTGTAAAAACCCTTTGGATTCTCCTTAATTCTATTTGCCAAAGCTATCTCTTGTCCCCGTTTTGCCCTCCTGATTTCCCTTTGAAGTGTACTCCTACTTTCTTTATACTCTTCTAAGGATTCACTTGATCTATTCTGTCTGTACCTGACATATGCTTCCTTCTTTTTCTTAACCAAACCCTCAATTTCTTTAGTCATCCAGCATTCCCTATAGTTACCAGCCTTCCCT
>NC_057725.1:32925005-32928774 GCF_004010195.1 Chiloscyllium plagiosum
CTTGACCTCCTTCCACCTATCGCATTTCCAACGCCCCTCCCCCAAGTCCCTCCTCCCTACCTTTTATCTTAGCCTGCTGGGCACACTTTCCTCATTCCTGAAGAAGGGCTCATGCCCGAAACATCGATTCTCCTGCTCCTTGAATGCTGCCTGACCTGCTGCGCTTTTCCAGCAACAGATTTTCAGCTTCCCTTTCACCCTGACAAGAATATACTTTCTCTGGATTCTTGTTATCTCATTTCTGAAGGCTTCCCATTTTCCAGCCGTCCCTTTACCTGCGAACATCTGCCTCCAATCAGCTTTTGAAAGTTCTTGCGTAATACCGTCAACAGAGGGTGTGTGTGGGAGTGAATGCATGAGTGTATGAGAGAGGGTTGAAACTTTATTGCTGGAACAGCACAGCAGGTCAGGCAGCATCCAGGGAACAGGAGATTCGACGGTCCGGGCACAGGCCCTTCTTCAGAAGGGCCTGTGCCCGAAACGTCGACTCTCCTGTTCCCTGGATGCTGCCTGACCTGCTGTGCTGTTCCAGCAATAAAGTTTCAACTTTGATCTCCAGCATCTGCAGACCTCACTTTCTCCTGTATGAGAGAGGGTCTGAGTGTGTGTGTGTCTGTCTGTCTATGTGTATAGAAAAATGGAGTCACCTGTAGTGTGACATGAACCCAGTGTCCTGGTTGAGGCCATCCCTGTGGGTACCCAACTTGATTACCAGCCTCTGCTCGGCCACTTTATGTTGTTGCCTGTCCCGAAGTACGCCTCGGAGGACGGTTACCTGAACTTCCGAGGTTGAATGCTCCGGACCGCTGAAGTGTTCTCCAACTGGAAGGAAACACACCTGTCTGTTGATTAGATTAGATTACTTGCAGTGTGGAAACAGGCCCTTCGGCCCAACAAGTCCACACCGACCCTCAGAAGAGCAACCCACCCACACCCATTCCCCTACATTTACCCCTTCACCTAACACTATGGGCAATTTAGCATGGCCAATTCACCTAACCTGCACATCTTTGGACTGTGGAGGAAACTGGAGCACCCGGAGGAAGCCCACGCACACACGGGGAGAATGTGTAAACTCTATACAGACAGTTACCCGAGGTGGGAATTGAACACAGGTCTCTGGCGCTGTGAGGCAGCAGTGCTAACCACTGTGCCACCGTGCCGCCCGTTGTGTGGTGTCCATTCATCCATTTCCATAGCTTCTGTTTGGTCTCGCCAATGTACCATGCAGGCAACGATGCCCTGAGGATGGGGATGGCCTCAACTGGGACATTGGGTTCATGTCACACTACAAGTGACCCCATTGCACAATACACACAGACAGACAGACACACAAACACACTCTCAGACCCTCTCTCATTCACTCATGCATTCACTCTCTAAGCCCGCAATGCCGAGCAATGCACATCAGGCCCCCTAGTGCTTTGAATGCCATGGAGCATCCAAAGAAGAATCAATTGGTGGTGTACAGGAAGCGCATCAAGTGTTGTACATTGTGTTGTATGAGTGTGGATATCCCAGATGATTGGTGGGGTGTTTCTGAGTACAGATGCATGGCAGTGGCTTGCTGAGTACATAGCCCAGACAAGGGGTCAGAGTGAGGACGGCGATGCAATAGGAAGCCCCGCCAGAAAGAGTTCCTTGAGGACGAAATTAAGAACAGGCTAAAAGCAGGAGTGAAGGCTCCTCCCCCAGCTTGTTCCACACATAAACACATGCACACCAGACCCTAGCATTGCACTAGTCATTAAAGACTCAGGTAAAATCTTGTTTGACAATACTCACCACAGGCTAATGCCAGTCATAATAGATGTATCAGGGATACAGTTAATGGAATGGCGTTGTTCCCCATTAAAACAATCATACTCACACCTGGCCCACAGAACAATGGGGCAAGAGGCAGGGAGCTGTGACAGAAACCCAGTCCAGCAGTTAATCAATGAAAGAGAAGGGAGCTCCTTAATGATCTAGCCACAACATATGGGGCAGGAGTTTCAATAGTCAACACCCTTGATTTGGCTCATTTGGATAATAAACTCAGGATCTTGCCCAAACAAACTGAACGAGTCATGGAAGGATTGAATATAGACAATCGACAAGAGACCATAGGATAAATAGTGGAAAATCAGGCTAGCCACCACTGGGTGATCAAACTACAGAGTCAAGACAACGAGCCAGATCGGCCAAGACAAAAGCAGAGATGACATTGAGTAGCAAAACCACACCATGTACAGCATCGACAGTAACTGGATATTGATCAGGGAAAGGAGGACCTCAGGCAGGCTAGCCAAGGGAAGGTCCTGTCCTGGATTAGTGATGAACAACTTGAACATTTGTTCCAAGAGAGCACCCACATTAATATCTCTTGTCTCATTTGCAGCACCTGACCATGGTATGATTTAATGTGAACTGTAAGGACATTCTCCGTGAGACGCTCCACTTGGTGCTAGGAATTCCAATTATCCCCAGCAACAAAGTTGTGTTGAGGACTTTTGAAGGTGAAAATATTGGAAGTGTGAATAAAAATTGTATTTGGTTAGGGTGCTATGACACGCTCCCATATGGTGTGGAGACTTAAGGGACATTGACAGGGAGCAATCGAAGTAAATGTGAACAAACAGGCCACACCTTCAACATGGTTAGCCATGAATTCAGCTCCTCTCATATCTAGCTGTGCTCCTACTTGCGCTCACTTTGATATAACTCAGGATACTGGTGATTCAGATTGCATGCTGAGAAAGACAGTTATCCCAAGAGATTGGCGCGCTCACTTTGAATAATCCCGTACCTGCACAGAGGGGCTGTAAGATAGATGGAACTCCCAAAGTTATCTATTGTTACTTCTTTTCGTTGCGATTACTGAATGTTGTCTTCGCATCATAATCCTGAATGAATTATCGTGACAGGGATTTTCCTTTTCATACACACAATTATATTGTAGGCTTGACCAATGTGCACAATAGCTTTCATATGAACACATAGCCTTCCCTGACAATAAACATAACCAACTTCGAAAATTAGGTTTGAACTTCATTTGCATAAGTATTTTGCCGTTCAAAAGGGGAAAAATGTAGCAACCTCCTTGCTGCTAAAATACAGACAGATTGCCAACTTGACCAAACAGCAAGGGATGCTGGGTAAATTGGCCAAATACCATGGCCAGGTGCTAATGACATTAGCATAGTGTAAAAGGCAACCGTTATCCTGGATAGACATAACCCCAACAATTTATCCGCCAAACAAAGGAGGCCCCAGACAGAAAAGCACTGGGTCCTGTTACACAAAGAAGCTAACAGTGGCATGCCATCCAAATGTTTGACACTGTTTGAAACTATTAAGTGAGTCATCATGATTGGTCAGAACTACAAGAAGATCCAGAAAAAGATCCACAAAGGTTTAAAACAAAGTTCACCTGCAGATGGACATAAAGCAGTGTGAGAGTGAAAGGATGGACGTCAGAATGCAATTTCGCAGAGACAGAGCCAGAGAAAGAGCAACTGTGTACAGAGGAACCTCAATTATCCACATGAGATGGGCCGGCACTATTTCATTTGGATAATTGATGATACGTTTAATCGATTCATTGCCTTTCTTCTGGGGCTCAGAGTTTTCTATTAAGTCCGCTCCCCGTTCAGGAGACTAGCAGCATCACACTGCGTGCAAGCCTTAATCTGGCCCCAACACCACTCACCGCCCACTCCCCCAAAACCTGTCCAACACCACACACCCCCCACCCCGCAAAACCCCATCCAACACCGCATACTCCCCA
>NC_057725.1:32930258-32946619 GCF_004010195.1 Chiloscyllium plagiosum
ACCCAACCCCCAAACCCCATCCAACACCGCCCACCCCAAAAACCCTGTCCAACACCACTCCCCCACCTGCCCCCAAGCCCTGTCCAACACCACCCCATCGTCCACCCTCCAAACCCCATTCAACACTGCCCCTCGCCCGCCCCACCAGCACATCCCATGCGTGGAATTCATTTCCACGGAGTGCAATGGAAGCCGGGACGCTAAATGTCTTCAAGGCCGAGATTGATAGATTCTTGTTGTCTAGAGGAATTAAGGGCTACGGGGAGAACACTGGTAAGTGGAGCTGAAATGCGCATCAGCCATGATTGAATGGCGGAGTGGACTCGATGGGCCGAATGGCCTTACTTCCACTCCTATGTCTTATGGTCTTATGGACCCTCGTCCACCCCCACCCCCTGCCCCACATCCACCCCCACCCCCTCTCCAGGGCAGCCGGACTGGATACCAATGACAAGACTGCTGCTGCTGCTGTCTTTTGGGGGTTGGGGGGGGTTGAGTCTCCTAATAGTAAATACACACACACATACACACAACCTTTTACTGCGACTTTTTGATAGGTTTCATGTTTGCTCTATACAAGATCATATTAGAGAGATTATCTGGGGAAGTGGTGGGGGGTGGAATTCAGGGTACCTGCCTGTGTAGAATTCCAGTGAAAGTGTGTGAAAAGAGAGAGAGGCGGTGGGAGGTCAGTGACTTAGAGATGGTGCCTGCACTCCCATCAGTCCAGGACTGTTCTCGGCCACACTTTTAATCAATGTAATCAAAAGACGCAATCAGTGCTGGACACACATCTTTGATGTAATGTTTCTGTGGGGACCTCAAGAACCCCTTTGGATAATCTGATTTTCGGATAATTGATATTCGGATAATCGAGGTTCCTCTGGACATCGACAAAAAACTGAGGAAGAACTGGAAGCTTAAGTGACCTTTCGGATTAGAGAGTGTATGAAAGGTTATTGTAACTTTTTTCCTTATTAAGTTGAGACCGTTTAGCATTGGTACCTGCGAGTGTTTGCCATGATTTGACCGCTGCAGTATTGTGGGATACCTGGGCAAATACGTTTATAATATTTTGGTTGGAGTTGTCTAACTTGTTTCAGGAGGAACTAGACAACACAAGACATAAAATATTGTGGCTACATGGGCATATCAGGTGCTAGGAATCCTGTCATGAATCACTCACCTTCTGATCATCTACAAGGCACAAGTCCAGTAGTATGACTGAATACTGTGCATTCTGGATTAGTGGTGCTGGAAGAGCACAGCAGTTCAGGCAGCATCCAAGGAGCAGTAAAATCGACGTTTCGACAAAAGCCCTTCATCAGGAATAAAGGCAGAGAGCCTGAAGTGTGGAGAGATAAGCTAGAGTAGGGTGGGGGTGGGGATACTGTGCACCACACCTATCTGGGTGGGTGCAACTCCAACAACAATCAAGAAGCTTGACACCATTCAGGACAAAGTATGCAAACATTTACTTGCCCCACCTGGAAGCTCAGTAGCAGCAGTGCTGAGTGTACACAGTGCAGAAATTCATCAAGACCTTCGTCAGCATCTTCCAAACCCATGACAACTCCCATATAAAAGGTCAAGGGAAGCAGATACATGGAAAGACCATCATCTGTAATGTCGGATTGTGTTCAAATAACAACCGAAATTGGTGAGTGGCGAAAATCACCGCATTTATTCAGCAACTGCAAGTAGAATCCTGAAATACAGTCATACACTAATCTTTTTATAAACAGCTCTTACATATATACAAATCAAATTACCATTGTGTTCCATTGTTTTTTCTATAGTTCACAAAGATTTGAGGGCCTTCTCTCCTGGGAGACAGGAGTTGGGTTAAAACACGTATGGAAGGAGCTGCCAGAGGAAGTGGTGGAGGCTGGTACATTTGCAACATTTAAAAGGCATTTGGATGGGTATATGAATAGGAAGGGTTTGGAGGGATATGGTTCGGGTACTGGCAGGTGGGACTAGATTGGGTTGGGATATCTGGTCAGCATGGACGGGTTGGACCGAAGGGTCTGTTTCCATGCTGTACATCTCTATGACTCTATGTGCTAAGTGCTGGCTGTTACTTCTGATGGGATTTTGAGTGTCTGCCCAGTCTGCTTGCAATATTAAGAGGTGCAAATCCTTTTGCCTTTTGTCTTTTAAGTTAGTAAATGTTAGTAAACAATACTAGGCCAATATGTTCTAAATAAGTTAAAAATTGTACCCATACTTAATGAAAGAATAAGGAATAATATCACAGCTGGGTTGTGAGATTTGTTTACTATTTGCTGATGTGAGTTTAATTCACTCATACAATTTCACTTCAGAACTGTTTTGACAGCTAGTTTCTGAAAAGGATAATGACCCAGTTAAAAGGTATTTAACAAGTACATACTAATTGGAGAAACTGTTTGATGTTCTATTATCTAGTCAGATCTGGGATACTGCTAGTAAGGTCTGATTAACATTATAGTCTTTTGCGGAGATTTGATGGAGATGGTATTGTTTCTGATATTGACACCTACTCAGAGGTAGTCATGATTTGGAGATGTTAGTGCTGGACTGGGGTGGGCAAAGTTAAAAATCACACAACACCAGGTAATAGTCCAACAGGTTTATTTGGAAGCACTAGCTTTCTGAGCGTTGCTCCTTCATCAGGTGGTTGTGGAGTATAAGAACGCAAGACTACAGTATATACTTTCCGTTTCATCACACTGTAAACTTTTGCTATAAACTTCCACAATACCCAGCAGTAGAAATTCATAATAAAAAAAAACAACAGGTTGATTGAAGTTGAGATTTCGTGCAGTAACAAAAATAGAAATGTACAGAGTCTGTGAATGTTGTCCACCACCTTTCTTCATATTTAAGTGTCTTGTTTCTGGAATATATCTCATCTTAACTTGAATCATTGTCTGTGTGAAGAAGAAAAATATGAAAATCTGAACATAATCCTCAACTCTTAACATAAACAGATTTTTTTGAAAGTATGTACCTAATTTTAGTACCTTAGACTAATTTGCTATGAAAGCAGACAAAGATGGTATGGCTTACCCATTGCTGAGCAGTCTCTGAAAAACTAACAATAACTTTAATGGATGAACCTGTACAGACTGCACCCAGCTTGAACAAAACCATTCAAATCAACAAGAGATGCTACTGATTTGGGAGTTGGAGAGTTCTCCTGTAGGATGATGAGGCTGGAATAGAGAAGCCTATGGTTTAATTTTCAAAAAAGATGGATCAACATCAGAGTTGATATTAGAGCACAAAGCATAGAACAGTACAGCACAGCACAGGCCCTTCAGCCCTCAAAGTTGTGCTGAACTTTTATCCTACTCTAAATTCAAACTAACCTTCATGCCCTACATTTTACTATCATTCATGTGCCTGTTCAAGAGTCATTTAAATGTCCCTTAATGTATCTGACTCTACCACCACTGCTGGCAGTGCATTCCACGCACCCACTACACTCTGTGTAAACAACCTGTGTAAAGAATCAAGAATTCCTGCTGAAGGGCGTTTGCCCAAAACATCGATTTTCTTGCTCCTCGGATGCTGCCCAACTCTGCATCCCGTCAATATCCCATTGCACCCTCCAACAGTCCTCCACACTAACCACAACTCTACCAACCTTCATGTCATCGACAAACTTACTAAGCCACCCTTCGACTTCCTCATCCAAGTCATTTATATAAATCAGAAAGAGCAGAAATCCCAGAATAGATCCCTACAGAAATCCACTGGCCACTGAGTTCCAGGCTGAATACTTCCAATCTACTACCATCCTCTGTCTTCCATGGACCTGCCAATTCTATATCCAGACAGCCAAATTTCCCTGTGTCCCATGCCTCCTAACTTTCTGAATAAGCGTACCATGGGAACCTTATTAAACGCCTTGCTAAAATCCATATACACCACATCCACTGGTCTACCTTAATTAATGTGTTTTGTCAAACCCTCAAAGAATTCAGTAAGGTTTGTAAAGTATGACCTGCCAGTCACAAAGCCATGCTGACTATCTCTAATCAAGCTGTGCTTTTCCAAATAATCATAAATCCTGTCATTCAGAATCCTCTACAATAATTTGCGCACCACCGATGTACGACTGACTGGTCTGTAATTCCCAGGGTTATCCCTACTCCCTTTCTTTAACAAGGGAGAAAACATTCACCAGCCTCTAATTATTTGGTACTACACCAGTGGAGAGTGAGGATGCAAAGATCATAGCCAAAGTCACAGCAATCTCTCCCCTCACTTCCTGTAGTAGTGTTGGGTATATCCCGTCTGGTCCGGGGACTTATCTATCCTCATGTTTTAAAAAATTTCCAGCACATCCTCCTTCTTAACATCAACCTGTTCAAGCATATCAGCCTGTTTTACATTGTCCTCACAAACAACAAAGTCTCTCTCACTACTGAATACTGAAGCAAAGTATTCATTAAGGACCTCCTTTACCTCTTCTAACTCCAGGCACAAGTTCCCTCCACTATTCCTGATCAGCCCTACCCTCACTCTGGCCATCCTCTTGTTCCTCAAATAAGTGTAGAATGCCTTGGGGTTTTCCTTAATCTTACCTGCCAAGACTTTTTCATGACCCCTTCTAAGTCTCCTAAGCCCATTCTTTAGATCCTTCATGGCTACCTTGTAACCCTCTAGAGCCCTGTCTGATCCTTGTTTCCTCAACCTTAAGTAAGCTTCCTCCTTTCTCTTGACAAGATGTTCCACATCCCTTGTCATCCAAGGTTCCTTCATCCAACCATCCCTTCCTTGCCTCAGTGGGAGAAACCTGTCCTAAATAACCTCCACGTTTCTGTTGTGCATTTCCCTGAGAATATCTGCTCCCAATTTATGCGCCACAGTTCCTGCCTAATCGCGTTATAAGTCCCCTCCCCCAATTAAATACTTTCCCATACCGTCTGCTTCTATTCTGCTCCATGACAATAGTAAAGGTCAGAGAATTGTGATCACTATCACCAAAATGCTCTCCCACCGAGAGATCTGACACCTGGCCTGGTTCATTGCCAAGAACAGAATGCAATATGGCCTCCCCTCTCATCACTCTATCTACATATTGGGTCAGGAATCCTTCCTAGACACACCTGACAAAATCTATTCCATCCAACTATTTGCACTAAGGAGGTTCCAATTGATATTAGGGAAGTTAAAGTCAACCACGATACTAACCCTGTTACTCCTGCACCTTTCCAAAGTTCTCCTCCCAACCTGGTTCTCCATGTCTCTGTTGCTAATGGGGGATCTGTAGAAAACTCCCAATGAAGTTATTGCTCCTGATTTCCACCCATAATGACTCAGTAGAAAACCCTCCTCAATGAACTCTCTTTCTGTAGCTGTTGTACTATTCCTGATTAGCAATACAACTTCTCCATTTCTTTTACCTTCCTCCCTATTTATATTGAAACATTTGAATCCTGGAACATCCAACATCCATTTCTGCCCCATGACATTCAAGTCTCTGTAATGGCCACAACACTGTAGTTCCAAGTACTGATCCATGCTCTAAATTCATCACTTTCATTCCTGACATTTTTTGTGTGAAAATAAACACACTTCAAACCATAATGCTGATTGCAGCTTAGCCCTATTAACTGTCTATCCTTCCTCACAGACTCTCTGTATGCTGTATTTGCCTGTTCACCAGCTACCCCATCCTCCGATCCATAGCTCCTGTTCCCATTACCCTGTCAAACTATTTTAGTATTGAAAAAAAAGCATTGGTGGCATTTGCTCTTCAACACTCCAAAATTTATTTTCAACATGGGAACTTTAAAACTAAATAGATTATAATCCATTCACATTTGAGGAATAACTCAAAAATAAGACACCAAGGTTATTCAGGTGGTGCTTAGATCTACAACCGTTTAACGTAAAACAATATACATACTGCCAGGAAAGAAAATGTAATTGCTAATGCTTTACCCTGAGTGTAACTGTTGTAAGTTTGAAAGCGTGACCAAGCAAGTTGAATAGTAATTAAGAATAAGGTGGGAGGAACAATGAACAGCTGTGAGTTTGCGTTTTTGTAATTGTTTAAGTGTGACTAACCTTGTCATGAAATATATTTTTTTAAGAAATGCTGCTTCTTTTTGATGGTGGAAGCATGTTAGAACCCTCGCTGGCCTTTCACTATTTTTGTTTTATTTTTTGAACTATCACAGAATCAAAGAAACTCTACAAAGTTGGAAGCAGGCCATTCAGCTCATTGACTCCACACTGACCTTCTGATCAGCAACCCACCCAGACCCATACCTCTCCCCTCTCCCTGTAACCTGCAATTCCCATGGTTAATCCACCTAGCCAGCACATCCCTGAACAATACAAGCAATTTAGCATGGCCAATCCACCTAACTTACAATCTCTGAACTGTGGGAGGAAGCTAGAGAATCGGTGCAAACTCTACGCATCATGTTGTGAGGTGGCAGTGCTAACTATTGTGCCACCTGCTGCCCCTGTTTTTGACACTCTTCCCAGAATTCTTCACAGTGATGCCAAGAATGCCAGGACACTCTTTCCAGACTGTGTCACTGAGATACTGAATACAGGAATCTCTTCAATTTGGTTCAGAGATATGAACTGGGAACTTACGAACTCAGTCACATTGATAACATAAGTAATTGTTAAATGTCTTCCTAAACAGCATTCATCGTCTGAGAACAACAAACTGATATTCATCTGCTTTGCTTCCATTGACCTCTAACAATTGTGTGGATTCCATGTGCTCCCCTCAAAACACAGCAAATATCTCCTTTTTAATTTATTCACCAAGACCACAAGTTCTCTTGCCTGCTGAATAATGTTGTGCTTGCTATCTCACACAGTTCAATCATTGTTTAAAGTGTTAGAGCACAACATTATTTTAGAAATATGTGCACCATTTTGGCATTGGCAATATAAAGCCATGATAGGAGTTGGGGATTGTCCTGAAGTAACTCTTGTCTCTCACAATATAATGACATGCTGACACATGCAGCCCATGAACGAGTTGGATGTTGTTGACAGCACACTGAAATCAAATAAAGCAGCAAGTAGCAAAAATGTACATTGCACCTCTGATGTCAATGCAAGGATTAAACATGTACTGTTATCTCAATACCAATTTATTGACCAAATTCCACTGTCAGAATTTTGCTTTCCATCAGATCTTGCACACAACTACATTTTAATTCATCACATTTTTAAATTGTAGCAACTCACCTTTCTCTGTTGAGTGATCCACTTCTTTTCCATTCCCAGCAGTGCCATGAGAATTTTCAGACTCCTCCTGTAATTCTTGAAGTAACAAAATAGATTGTGAAGACCCAGCAACACATGGGAGTAGAAAGTGCCACGTCAGTGCTTTAGTCCAATAATGACATTCACGTGTTAACTTGGGTTCAATATAATGAATTTGATAATTTGGTGATTCAAGTGGTCCTGGAATGCACTTGCTCAGTATCTGAAAGTGGTCAAATCATCGTACAAATCATGTACTTTGTTCGAGGACAGATCAGATTTCTCAGATTAAAATGTGCTCTGTTCTGGAATTTGTAAACTACCCAAATGTGATGGTATCTATGAAAATGATCTTTTTATTAATACTAATATTCTGGAGTTTCCAAGATGGAATTTGCTCAATAACAGGAACGAGGGTTCATCACAACACAATGTGACTCTGACACAGAGACAAAGGTGTGGAATGACGTACATAATAGCTGCAACAATCTTGCAATTTGGTCAAGAAAACGGATGGGAGATCAAACCTCAATAACCCGACAAAGAGAATGTGTATTGAACGATCTACGTAAGATTTGTTCCCATAGTGCAAAGGACCAAGTGGAAATGTTTTCTGAAGAGTGTTCAGAATGTGGATTTTTTGGAAAAAGATTGTGCAGTCATTCATCAGATCAGAGCAGAATTTTATTTTCCTATATAATTGCACTAATTTGTGCACTAACAATATGAGGCCACTGTACAAGTTGGAGTGTATGTTTCAGTAACATTTTTCTCTTGCAATATACGGTCCTGCTGATGCATGAACCTAATGAACAGAATGAATTTCATTGACAGAAAACTGAAATCAGGCAATGCAACAGGCAGCAAAAATGTACAGTGTGTCTGTGATGCAAAGGCAATAATTAAAACATACTGTCATCTCAATACCAATTTTCCAGGGCTTGATCAGATTCAGTCGTGACACTTTTGTATTTCATCAGGTACTTCACTCATAATTATTTGGAATTGGTCACACTTTTAAATCATTGCATCTAACCTTTCCAGCTCGAGTGATTCTTTGTGTCTTGGTTTGTATTTGTAGCATTACTTTGTTGATGTTTAGTGAAATTCAGGGATCCATATCGTCAAAAAAATACAAGACAGGCAATGTAAACCCAGCAACATAATGGTGTAGAAAATACATTGATAATGCTTTTGTGTGACCATGAATTTCACACATGTTCATCTGAAGTCAGTCCAACCACATTGATGACCACATAATGCTATTTTTCAGATCAGTGATGCACTGACGTTCTCTTAATTATTGCAGAGCTGTTGCTCACTCTGTGTATTACACTTGATAATACTTTTGATGCCGTTCATTTACCTAAGCCAACTATTCTTTGACAAATTCTATTAGTTGGTGATTCAAATGATCCTGGCATGCAATTGTGAAATGTCTTGAAGTGGTGAAACCATTGAAGAAATTATGTCGCTGACAGCACCTTGAAATTAAGTAATGTGGCAGGCTGCAAAAATGTACAATACACCTCATTTGCAAAGGCAAAGTTAAAACATGTGCTGTCAGGTCCATAACAATTTATCAGGTCTTGAAAAAATTCCATTGTCCATTGCATTAGGTCAGGTCTTTCACCTAGATGATTAGTTTTCAAAAAGTTGCATTTTTAAATTGTAGTAACTCACATTTCTCTTTTGAATCATCCACTGCATTTTGTTTTCCATTCCCAAAACTACCTTCATGTTTCTCAGAGACATTTTGTGATGTTGCGTCATCATCATCATCAAAAAATAAAGCAGACAGTGCAAACCCAGCAGTGTTTGCGAGTATGAACTACATTAACAATGCTTTTGTGTGATCATGAATATCACATAAACTTTATTTGAGTTCAGTGCAGCTATCCCTATGGACAAATGATGTTACTTTTCAGATTAGTGCTGCATTACGGTTCTCTCAGTTATTGCAGAGCTATTGCTCCCTGTGTGTATTACGCCCCAGTCTGCTGTTCACGCTATCCATTTGCCAGACGCAACTATTGCGTGAAGATATTTTATTACTTGCTGATTGAAATGGTCCGAGGATGCACTTGTGAAATGTCATGAAGTGGTTAAATTATTGAATTAACCATATAGTTGTGACATTTTACTTTCTCCACCCGCGTCTCAAACCCAATGCCTAGTGAAAAACCGAGTGCAGGCTACCTCAGACATGTTAACCATTGATGAAAGTGTCAGGGGACATGTTTGTTTTACAAGTGATTGCACTAATTTGTGAAGAGACAATGTAAGGCCACTAACGGAACTGGAGATTCTCAAAAAGTAAGTTTTGCCCCTTGAAACATAAGGACCAGCTGATGCATGCAGCCAAGGAATAACATGCATGACGTTGAGAACAAGCTGAATTCAAGTGTTGTGACAGTTGGGAAGGATGTACAATACACTACATTTGCAAAGGCAAAGTTTAAACATGTATTGTCATCTCAATACCAATTTCTCAGGTCTTGAAGAAATTCCACTGTCAGAGTTTTGCATTACGTCAGGTCTTTCAGCCAGGTGATAACTTTTGAATTTACGTTTTAATCACATTTTTAAATTGTCGCAACTCACCTTTCTCTTTCGAAACATCCTCTGCACTTGGTTGTCCATTCCCAACAGAGGCTTCGGGTTGTTCAGAGACTTTCTGTGATCCTGCATCATCATCATCAAAACATAAAGCAGACAGTGTAAACCCAGCAGTGTTTGTTAGTATGAACTGCATTAACAATGGTTTTCCGTGACCATGAATTTCAAACTAAACTTATTTGAGTTCAGTGCAGCTGTCTTGATGAACAAATAATGCTACTTTTCAGATTAGTTCTGCATTAATTTCTCTCAATTATTAGAGCTGCTGTGCACGGTGTGTATCATGTCCTCATCTGCTCTTTATTCCCTCCAATTACCTGAGTCAGCTATTGTATGATGGATTCTATAAGTTGGTGATTGAAATGGTCCTGGCATGCACTTGTGAAATGTCTGGAAGTGGTTAAATCAGTGAATAAATCATTTCATTTGGTGTAAGGATAGATCCGTGAAGTTCACAGGAGAAAATGCAATCAGTTCTTGAATTTGAGAAGGCAGATGATTACCTCACCCACGTGTTGACAACTATGAAACTATGTCTTTGCAAAAATGATATTCTGGCATTTCCAAGATGGAATTTGCTCAAGATTTGCCATGTGGGGCGAGTATACAAAAATCTGGCATATAGAAGTTGTGCTGAATAATGTACGCTGTATTTGCAACAATAGTGTAAAGGACGAAAAGTGGAGATGCTTTCTGAAGGCTGTTTCAGTTTGAATATTTTGCAGAACAAGGTGGAACTCCACCAGGTACAACGTGGTAAGTAAACCTGCTTTGGTGCAATGTAGAACCCAGTATTGCTGATGGCTGTATCTGTCATTTCACAAAGAGACCAACCTGTCACTATTTCGCTTCCAGGCAGCTTAGCGGGCTAAGGTTCCCCTGAGTGCTGATGCTGTCACAGACACAAAGATGGGTTTTGCCATCAGGAACATGGTCATGGATTACATTAAAATTTGTACATATTTCCCTTTGAGTCCATGCATATTGAATGTTACTGATTTCTAGACCAACGGCTTTCATCTAATATAGCTGACCATAGTTCTGGGAAATCTCTGTACTTTGGAAATCATATCAAATGTTAAAAGGTCATTGAAATACGTACAAAGACTTGAACACTGCATGCTCGAATACCTGTCAGTATTTGAGGGCTTTATGTTGTTTGTGCAGGAATTCGCACAGTGTTCAGTGAGTGACTCAGGAGTTAATCAGGCAGATTTGGACTGATTATTGGGAGTTGGATGATGGCAATGTCGTGAATGGTTGGGACAAAATGGTTTCTCCAAATGAAAATATTAACATCAACAACATGAGTGAGATTGTTAAAGATTTTCCTGAATATCATTCGTGGTCCAATGACGACATTGCAACGTTCACCAGCTCTGCTCCCATAGGCCTCTAAACACCTGTGTGGATACCACATGCTCCGTTATCAGGACAACACATCCCTCCTTTTTACTTTCCCCACCCGCATCTCAAACCCAATGTCTAGTGAAAACCTAGTGCATGTTACCTCAGACACATTAACCATTGATGAAAGTGTTTTCCAAGTGATTGCACTAATTTGTGAAGAGACAATGAAAGGCCACTAACAGAACTGGAGATTCTCAAAAAGTAAGTTTTGCCCCTTGAAACATAAGGACCAGCTGATGCATGCAGCCAAGGAATAACATGCATGCTATTGAAGGCACACTGATTTCAAATGTTGTGGCAGGTGGGAAGGATGTACAGTACACCACATTTGCAAAGGCAAAGGCAAACTTTAAACATGTATTGTCATCTCAATACCAATTTCTCAGGTCTTGAAGAAATTCCACTGTCAGAGTTTTGCATTATGTTAGGTCGTTCAGCCAGATGATTACTTTTGAATTTACGTTTTATGTGGGGTGAGTACACAAAAATCTGGCATACTGAGGTTGTGCTGAATAATGTACACTGGATTTGCAACAATAGGGCAAAGGACGAAAAGAGAAGATGCTTTCTGAAGGCTGTTTCAGTTTGAATATTTTGCAGAACAAGGAGTAACTCCACCAGGTACAACATGGTAAGTAAACCTACTTTGGTGCAATGTAGAACCCAGTATTGCTGATGGCTGTAGTTGTCATTTCACAAGGAGACCAAACTGTCACTATTTCGACTCCAGGCATCTTAGCGGGCTAAGGTTCCCCTGAGTGCTGATGCCGTCGCAGACACAAAGATGGCTTTTGCCATCAGGAATATGGTCATGGGTTACGTGAAATTTGTACATATTTCCCATTGAGTCCATGCATATTGAATGTCACTGATTTCTAGACCAAGGTTTTTAATCTAATATAGCGGACCATAGTTCTGAGAAATCTCTGTACTTTGGAAATCATATCAAATGATAAAAGATCATTGAAATGTGTAGGAACATTTGAATACTGCATGCTCGAATGCCTGTCAATATTTGAGGGCTTTATGTTGTTTGTCCAGGATTTCGCACAGTGTTCAGTGAGTGATTCAGGAGTTAATCAGGCAGATTTGGTCTGATTATTGGGAGTTGGATGATGGTAATGTCGTGAATGGTTGGGACGAAATGGTTTCTCCAAATGAAGATAGTCACATCAACAACATGAGTGAGATTGTTAAAGATTTTCCTGAATATCATTCGTGGTCTAGTGATGACATTGCAACATTCACCTGCACAGCTTCCATAGGCCTCTAAACACCTGTGTGGATACCACATGCTCCGTTATCAGGACAACACATCCCTCTTTTTTACTTTCCCCACCCGCGTCTCAAACCCAATGCCGAGTGCATGCTATCTCAGACATGTTAACCATTGACGAAAGTGTCAGGGGACATGTTTGTTTTCCAAGTGATTGCACTAATTTGTGAAGAGACAATGTAAGGCCACTAACAGAACTGGAGATTCTCAAAAAGTAAGTTTTGCCTCTTGAAACATAAGGACAAGCTTATGTATGCAGCCAAGGAATAACATGCATGCCATTGAGAACAAGCTGAATTCAAGTGTTGTGACAGGTGGGAAGGATGTACAGTACACCACATTTGCAAAGGCAAAGTTTAAACATGTATTGTCATCTCAATACCAATTTCTCAGATCTTGAAGAAATTCCACTGTCAGAGTTTTGCATTACGTCAGGTCTTTCAGCCAGGTGATGACTTGTATTTACGTTTTAATCACATTTTTAAATTGTCGCAACTCACCTTTTTCTTTCGAGTCATCCTCTGCACTTGATTGTCCATTCACAACAGAGGCTTTGGATTGTTCAGAGACTTTCTGTGATCCTGCATCATCATCATCAAAACATAAAGCAGACAGTGTAAACCCAGCCGTATTTGCGAGTATGAACTGCATTAACCATGCTTTTCCATGGCCATGAATTTCACACAAAATCTATGTGAGTTCACTGCAGCTGTGTTGATGAACAAATAATGCTACTTTTCAGATTAGTTCTGCATTAATTTCTCTCAATTATTGCAGAGCTGCTTTGCACGGTGTGTATCACATCCTCGTCTGCTATCATTCCCTCCATTTACCTGAGTCAACTATTGTATGAAAAATTCTATAAGTTGGTGATTGAAGTGGTCCTGGCATGCACTTGTGAAATGTCTGGAAGTGGTTAAATCAGTGAATAAATCATTTCATTTGGTGCAAGGATAGTTCCGTGGAGTCCACAAGTGAAAATGCAATCAGTTCTTGAATTGGAGAAGGCAGATGCTTCCTTAGATTAGATGACTTACTGTGTGGAAACAGGCACTTCAGCCCAACTAGTCCACACCGACCCTTCGAAGCGCAAGCCACCCAGACCCATTCTCCTACATTTACCCCTTCATCTTACATGGTCATGGGTTATGTTAAAATTTGTACATATTTCCCTTTGAGTCCATGCATCTTGAATGTTACTGATTTCTAGGTCAAGGGCTTTAATCTAATATAACTGACCATAGCTCTGGGAAATCTCTGTACTTTGGAAATCATATCAAATGATAAAAGGTTATTGAAATGTGTACAAACACTTGAACACTGCATGCGCGAATACCTGTCAGTGTTTGACAGCTTTATGTTACTTATGCAGGTATTAGCACAGTGTTCAGTGAGTGACTCAGGAGTTAATCAGGCAGATTTGGACTGAGTATTAGGAGTTAGATGATGGCAATGTTGTGAAAGGTTGGGACAAAATGGTTTCTCCAAATGAAAATATTCACATCAACTACATGAGTGAGATTGTTAAAGATTTTGCTGAATATCATTCGTGGGCTTGGAACGACATTGCCACAATCATCTGCTCTGCTTCCATAGGCCTCTAAACACCTGTGTGGATACCACATGCTCCATTATCAGGACAACACATCCTTCCTTTTTACTTTCCCCACCCACATCTCAAACCCAATGCCTAGTGAAAAACCTAGTGCATGTTACCTCAGACATTTTAACCACTGATGAAAGTGTCAGGGGACATGTTTGTTTTACAAGTGATTGCACTAATTTGTGAAGAGACAATGTAAGGCCACTAACGGAACTGGAGATTCTCAAAAAGTAAGTTTTGCCCATTGAAACTTAAGGACCAGCATATGTATGCAGCCAAGGAATATCATGCAAGCTGTTGAGGGCACACTGAATTCAAATGTTGTGGCAGGTGGGAAGGATGTACAGTACACCACATTTGCAAAGGCAAAGTTTAAAAATGTATTGTCATCTCAATACCAATTTCTCAGGTCTTGAAGAAATTCCACTGTCAGAGTTTTGCATTACGTGAGGTCTTTCAGCCAGGTGATTACTTTTGAAGTTACGTTTTAATCGCATTATTAAATTGTCACAACTCACCTTTCTCTTTCGAGTCATCCTCTGCACTTGGTTGTGCATTCCCAACAGAGGCTTCGGGTTGTTCAGAGACATTCTGTGATCCTGCATCATCATCATCAAAATATAAAGCAGACAGTGTAAACCCAGCAGTGTTTGTGAGTATGAACTGCATTAACAATGCTTTTCCGTGACCATGAATTTCAAACTAAACTTATTTGAGTTCAGTGCAACATTCTTGATGAACAAATAATGCTACTTTTCAGCTTAGTTCTGCATTAAGTTCTCTCAATTATTGCAGAGCTGCTGTGCCCGGTGTGTATCATGTCCTCATCTGCTGTTCATTCTCTACATTTACCTGAGTCAGCTATTATATGAAGAATTCTATAAGTTGGTGATTGAAATGGTCCTTGCATGCACTCGTGAAATGTCAGGAAGTGGTTAAATCAGTGAATAAATCATTTCATTTGGTGTAAGGATAGATCCGTGGAGTTCACAGGAGAAAATGCAATCAGTTTTTAAATTTGAAAAGGCAGATGATTACCTAGCGCATATGTTGACAACTATGAAACTATGTCTTTGCAAAAATGATATTCTGGCATTTCCAAGATGGAATTTGCTCAAGATTTGGCATGTGGGGCGAGTACACAAAAATCTGGCATATAGAAGTTGTGCTGAATAATGTACGCTGGATTTGTAACAATAGTGCAAAGGACAAAAAGTGGAGATGCTTTCTGAAGGCTGTTTCAGTTTGAATATTTTGCAGAACAAGGAGGAACACCTCCAGCTACAACGTGGTAAGTAAACCTGCTTTGGTGCAATGTAGAACCCAGTATTGCTGATGCCTGAATCTATCATTTCACAAGGAGACCAACGTGTCCCTGTTTCGCCTGCAGGCATCTTAGCGGGCCAAGGTTCCCCTAAGTGCGGATGCTGTCGCAGACACAAAGACGGCTTTTGCCATCAGGAATATGGTCTTGGGGTTCTATGAAAATTGTGCATATTTCCCTTTGAGTCCATTCATGTTGAATGGCACTGCTTTCTCAACCAAGGGCTTTCATCTAATATAGCTGACCATGGAAATCTCTGTACTTTGGAAATCATATCAAATGATAAAAGATCATTGAAATGTGTAGGAACACTTGAATACTGCATGCTCGAATACCTGTCAGTATTTGAGGGCTTTATGTTGTTTGTGCAGGATTTCGCACAGTGTTCAGTGAGTGATTCAGGAGTTAATCAGGCAGATTTGGACGGATTATCGGGAGTTGGATGATGGCAATGTCGTGAATGGTTGGGACAAAATGGTTTCTCCAAATGAAAATATTAACATCAACAACATGAGTGAGATTGTTAAAGATTTTCCTGAATATCATTCGTGGTCTAATGATGACAGTGCAACATTCACCTGCTCTGCTTCCATAGGACTCTAAACACCTGTGTGGATACCACATGCTCCGTTATCTGGACAACACATCACTCCTTTTTACTTTCCCCACCCGCATCTCAAACCCAGTGTCTCGTGAAAAACCTAGTGCATGTTACCTCAGACATGTTAACCATTGATGAAAGTGTCAGGGGACATGTTTGTTTTACAAGTGATTGCACTAATTTGTGAAGAGACAATGTAAGGCCACTAACGGAACTGGAGATTGTCAAAAAGTAAGTTTTGCCCCTTGAAACATAAGGACCAGCTGATGCATGCAGCCAAGGAATATCATGCATG